>NW_024055493.1:821392-1079160 GCF_902713615.1 Scyliorhinus canicula
TCCTCAGCTGCCTGGGCCCCAGGCTGTGGAATTCACTCCCTAAATCTCTCTGCCCCTCGATCTCTTTTGTTTCTTCAGGACATTCCTTCAAACCTACCTCTTTGACCAAGTGACTGGTCATCTGAACTAATATCTCTTTCTGTGGCTCATTGTCAAATTCTGTCTGGTATTCAAATCTGTGAAGCTCTCTATGAAGTTTAACGGTGTTATTCAAACGCTGTTGTTTCTGTTGTGGTTAGATCATATTCAGTGGAACTTGTTGTTGTTAAGCAATCAAACGCTTTCTTGCTGAAATGAAATGAAAATCGCCTATTGTTACAAGTAGGCTTCAAATTAAGTTACTGTGAAACGCCCTAGTCGCCACATTCCGGTGCCTGTTCGGGGAGGCTGGTACAGGAATTGAACCGTGCTGTTGGCCTGCCTTGGTCTGCTTTCAAAGCCAGCGATTCAGCCCTGTGCTAAACCAGCCCCTGGTCCAGCTGTGTCCAGAGAGTTACAGGAAGGCTGTTGACTATATTCAGCCATGCAAGACTTCAATGTTTAAAATACACAGAGTGAAGACATTGTTATATCATCACTCAGAGCGAACAAGAAACCCTTCTCTTAAAATATATATAGATAAGAACTGGGAGCAGGAATAGGCCATCTGGCCCCTCGAGCCTGCTCCGCCATTCAATGAGATCATGGCTGATCTTTTGTGGACTCAGCTCCACTTTCCTGCCCGAACACCATGACCCTTTATTCTTCAACAACTATATCTTTATCTTGAAAACATTTAATGAAGGAGCCTCAACTGCTTCACTGGGCAGGTAATTCCATAGATAGAGGGTGGAGGCTGCAATTAAACCTGTCCCTCTTAACCTACACAAAAGCAGGAGGCTCAGACTCACCATCATCCCCTGTTATCTCTCTGAAAGGACTCTCTGATTCAGCCAACTGCTCTGCTCTTCCCCCACAGCCCTGCAAATTCTTCCATTTCAAGTATTTACCCTTTGGAAAGATACTATTGAATCTGCTTTCAGGCAGATCAGAACAACTCACTGTGAAAAAAAAATAAATCTCTTCTACCCCTCTGGCTCAATTGTCAATGACCTTTGAGGGACTGACTTTCTGTTTAAGAGCCTGCCAACCCCTCTCACAAACTTTCCCTAAATGCATAAATCTAATCATGAAAAGTCCACCAAAACCAAATATATTTTAATGTCATTAATTAAATGTTTGAATTTATTATTATAATCAATGGAGAAAGATTGGTCAGAGTACGGCCAACTCTTGGAACGACAGGACACCTGTAGTGGTAGAAAAAGACTATTTTCCTGTGTTACAGATACCGGACCAGCCCCCAATTTATGTTAGGAAACCAGAGGAGACCCCAAGAATTTCTCAGTTTGTAAAACTGTGAGGAAAGGATACTTCACCCCAGGAGTGATTCCACTGACTAACAGCGATCTTTTTATTAAAACAAACTTTATTAGGAACACAGTACCAACTATACTGACATTGCAGAAAATAATTTACAATTAACAGTTAAACAATTTGTAATTACTACCTTATATCTTCTTATTCGCCAACTAAGCAAAGCCCATGACAGGTGAAAAGCCACTTGTAAATAAAGTTAGCAAACACAGGGATAATTGCTGTCCTCTGTGTAAAGAGTTGTTTCACCAAAGGCGAGAGACCCCTTCAGGCACAACCTGCAAGTCCTTCTGTCTTTGGCAGACTTAAAGCTAAACTGCTTGGCTCCAACCATTAATTACATCATCTCACCCCCACTAACTGTCTTATGACCATCTTACTGAGGCTAAACACCCTCAGTTATCTAAACCCCAGGGAACCTTCTTTCTACAAACAAAATTCCATTTGCCCTCTATAGGGAGACAATAAATGGTTGGAATCAATGATTCTCCCACTTACACAACATCCTAATCGCAACTTTTGCAGACACACCTGCCTGTAAAACCAGGAATTTTAAAATATTACTAACTGCAACAGATAAATTATCAGGGCCAAGTGCAAATTGGCATAGAAATGAGAAAATTAGGGAAGTAAACACGTGGCTAAAGGAGGGGTGTGGGAATGAGGGGTTCCATTTCATGGTCAATATAGTTACAAAAACAAGTAGCAGGGCAGAGATGAAAAGAAATAGTCAGGAAGCAACTTCATGAGCTGTAGCTTAACGGCAAAACTACAAGAAGTATATTGGTTAAACCAGAAGAGATAAATATAAACAAATAAAGCATCAGTGCTGAGAGACAGGTTGGGGAAAAGCCCAAGTCAGAGTTTATAAACTAATGCACGGAGTGTGAGGAATAAACTAGATGAGATGAAGGCACGAATGCAAATAGACCAGAAGACCTAAAGACAGAGGAGCAGAATTAGGCCATTCAGCCCATCGAGTCTGCTCCACCATTCAATCATGGCTGATATGATTCTCATCCCCATTCTCCTGCCTTCTCCCCATAACGCTGATCCTCTTACTACTGTATTCATGAACCTATCTTTTTTTTTTTTTAGAGTACCCAATTATTTTTTTTTCCAATTAAGGGGCAATTTAGCGTGGCCAATCCACCTAATCAGCACATCTTTGGGTTGTGGGGGCGAAACCCATGCAAACACGGGGAGAATGTGCGAACTCCACACAGACAGTGACCCAGAGCCGAGATTGAATCTGGGACCTCGGCGCCGTGAGGCAGCAATGCTAACCATTGTGCCACCGTGCTGCCCAGTTCTAACTCTGTCTTAAAGACACTCAGTGATTTGACCTCCACAGCAGTAGCTATTATGGAGACATGGCTTCCGGGTGGTCAGGACTGGGAACTAAATACACCTGGTCATAAAGTTTACAGGAGGGACAGGGAAGATGGCCAAGGGTGTGTAGTAGCCTTACTGAATAGAAATCCTATCACCTCAGCACGGTGGCACAGTGGTTAGCACTGCTGCCTCACACGTTGATGACACAGGTTCAATCCCGGCTGTGGGTTACTGTCCATGTTTGCGAATTCTACCCGTGTTTGCATGGGTTTTGTCCCCACAACCCAAAGATGTGCTGGGTAGGTGGATTGGCCATGCTAAATTGCCCCTTAATTGGAAAAAAAAATTGGGTTCTCTTAATTTAAAAAAAAAAGAAATACTACCATGTCAATGATGAGGGCGGATAAAATGAGGGGAAAATATAATGTGGAGACCATATGGGTGGAACTGAGGAACAGAAAATGTTCGAAAACTGTAATGGGTGTTGTGTATCGACACCCAGATAGCAGTCCTGAGGTGTTGGATTATATAAATGCAGAAATTAGGCATTTTGTAACAAAGGCAGAGTCGTATTAATTGGGGATTTTAACCGACACATAGATTGGGAGAGGCAGACAAGCAGCTGTCAGAAAGGTAGGGAATTTCTGGAATGTGTCCAGGATAGTTTCCTACAGCAATATGTTCCAGATGTAACAAGGGGACAGGAAATATTAGATTTAGATCTGATTAATGAATCAAATTTAATTAGTAGACTTAAGTGTGCGCGAGCATTTATCAAATAGTGATCATAACATGACTGAATTCAATGTAGCGTTTGAAAGTGAAAAGCATGATTCAGATACGAGAATTTTAGACTTGGGTGAGGCTGACTTTAACGGAATGAAACAGAGACCATCCACGGTAAACTGGGAACATCTCATTAACAACTGAAGATCAGTGGAGAATATTTTAAAAAACATTTCATGAGATATAGAGTGAGTATATATCCCTCAGAGGAAAAGGCTCCTCTTCACACAAAGAAAATAGTCCCGAACAACTAAAGATGTTAGGGGCAGCATAAAACTAAAAGTGAGGGCGTACAAAAATGCACAACATGATGCAAAACACACAGATCAGGACAAATGGGATAGATACAAAACCAGTAAAGCAGCTTATAAGAGCTTCTAAACAGGATTATGAAAGGAGGCACAATAAAAGCTGAAAATGGGGATATTGTCAGTGATAATGGGGAAATGGCAGACATGTTGAACAATTACTTTGCCTCAGTGTTTACAGTTGAAAAGAGCGATAACTTGCCGGAAGTCCCGAAAAAGTTAATAGTCGATAGAGGACAGGGACTGAATACAATTAACACAAGTATAGCATCAGTAACTAGGAAATTAATGGCACTAAAGAGTGACAAATCCCCAGGACCTGACGGGTTCCATCCGAGGGTGTTAAAGGAAGTCGGGAGGCACATAGTAGATGCCCGAACTATAAACTTTCAGAGTTCCCTAGATTCAAAGGGGGAAACCAGGGAATTACAGACTGGTTAGCCTAACATCTATGGTGGGAAATCTCCGGATTCTATACTCAGGGAGAGGGGTAACTAAACAGCTCGAAGGATTTTGATCGATCAGGGAGAGTCAACATGGATTGGTGAAGGGAAGGTTATGCTGACAAATCTCAGTGAATATTTTGAAGAGGTGAATGAGCCAGTGGACAGGAGAATGTCTATTGATGTTATTAACTTGGACTGCCAGAGGCATTTGACCAAGTCCCACATAAGAGTCTGTTAACTGAAGTGAAAGCCCATGGAGTTGTGGGAAAATTATTAACATGGTTAGGAATTGGTTGAGTGGCAGGTGACAGAGGGGGATAATGGGAAGTACTCTAATTGGTAGGATGTGACGAGTGGTGTATCACAGGGATATGTGTTGGGACCTCAATTAGTCACATTATTCATGAACGACTTGGATGATGGCATAGAAAGTCATATATCGAAATCTGCAGATGATACAAAGTTAGGTGGCATTGTAGACAGTCTAGACCAGCAGTTCTCAACCTTTTTTAACCCATGGACCCCTTTTCCTCTTAATCTTTTTTTGTGGAGCCCCATAGCCATTCCACAGAAAGAAAAGCTTCTTATATGCGTGGTAAACTAATCCTAAAGTCCATCTACCTTACCGTGAGGGTTGGAAACGGATTAGCGGTATTTTCGCACGTTGCCAAACTTATTCTAATATGAAAAATAATGAAAAAATCTTTTAACTTACTAAATTGAATTAAATTACTCTTAAAATAACCAATTCATATCAAATATACACAGTTTCTAGTGATTACTGTGTTAAGAGAGAGAGAGAGAGAGAAAGGTGAATATTCATCATGAAAACAAACATTTTTTTCATCTACTTGATTCTCAGTAATAACAATTGTTTGAAGTAGAATTGCTCCATGGACCACTAAAATATCACCGTGGACCCCCAATTCGGTATTTTTTTTGTGGACCCCCAGTAATGTTACATGGACCCCACATGTTCCATGTGGACCCCGGTTGAGAACCACTGGTCTAGACGATAGCATAAAATTGCAAGAAGATTTTGACAGACTAGGAGAATGGGCAAAATTGTGGCAGATGGAATTCAATGTTAGCAAGTGGGAGGTTGTTCATTTTGAACCAAAAAAAGGTTCGAATCATAGGATCCCTACAGTGCAGAAGGAAGCCATTCAGTCTATCGAGTCTGCACCATCCCCACTCCCCTGTCCCAATAACTCCTTACCTAACCTACACATCTTGGTACATCGAGTATGCACCGAACCTCCAAAAAGCAGCCCACCGAGGCCCACTCCCCCACCCGATTCCCATAACCCTACCTAACTGTTGGACAGGAAGGGGTAATTTAGAATGGCAAATCCACCTAACCTGCACCTCTGCCGACTGGTAGGAAATCAGAGCACCCGGAGGAAACCCACGCAGTCATGGGGCGAGCGTACAAAATCCACATAATCTGTCACCCAAGATCGGAATCAAATCCGGGTCCCTGGCGCTGTGATGCAGCAGTGCTAACCACTGTGCCGCCCCGAGCAGGGTACTTTCTGAATGGGAAGAGGCTAAGTACAGTGGATGTCCAAAGGGACTTTGGAGCTCAGGTGCACAATCTGTGAAATACCACAAACAAGTGCAGAAAATAATCAAAAAGGCTAACGGAGGGCAGCACGGTGGCCTAGTGGTTAGCACAACCGCCTCACGGCGCTGAGGTCCCAGGTTCGATCCCGGCTCTGGGTCACTGTCCGTGTGGAGTTTGCACATTCTCCCCGTGTCTGCGTGGGTTTCGCCCCCACAACCCAAAAACGTGCAGAGTAGGTGGATTGGCCACGCTAAATTGCCCCTTAATTGGAAAAATGATTGGGTACACTAAATTTATTTAAAAAAAGGCTAACGGAATGCTAGCATTCATATCTCGAGGATTATATCATAACGACACAGAGGTTATGCTGCAGCTATACAATACGCTGGTTTAAAAACCCTGGTTAGACCCCACTTGGATTCACTATGAGCGGTTCTGGGCCTCACACTTTAGAAAGGATATATGGACCTTGGAGGGAGTGCAACAGGGATTTACAAAAATGATACCTTGACTATAAGGGTTAAGGTGCAAAGAGGGATTACACAAATTAAACCTGTTTTCACTGAAATTTAGAAGGTTAAGGGATGATCTGATCAAAGTCTCGCAGGTATTAACAGAAGATAAGGTTGATAAAGGTTAACTATTTTCATTGGTTGGAGACTCTAAAACTAGGGGCATACTCTGAAAATTAAGGCCAGACCTTTCAGGAGAGACGTTAGGAAGCACTTCTTCATAAAAAGGAAGGACTTCTTCATAAAAAGGATGGGAGAGGTTTGGAACTCTCCCACAGACTGAAGTTGAAGCTAGAACAGTTGTTCATTTTAAATCAGAGATAGATAGATTTGTGTTAAGCAAAGGTATTCAGGGACATGGGCCAAAGGCAGGTACATGAGGATAGGCCACAGATCAGCCATGATCTCATTGAATGGCGGGAAAGGTTTGAGGGGCTGAATGGCCTACTCCGGTTCCTATGTCCCTACAATACAATATATTTAATATAATAAACATTCATCACAACTGTGCAAGATAAAATTACATTACATCTGCTTCTGTGAACCATTTCAGTGAAAATGTGCCCTCACTCAGAGATTCAGTCACTGGAATGAAAATTCAGACACCAGCCAGTGCAACAGAAACAAACCCTCCGACTCTAACAGCACTAACTGTCAGAATGAACATGGGTCAGTCTGGATGTGATTAACAGCAGCAACAACAGCAGAATCCAACTCCTGTAATGACTTGTGAACTCGCTGGTTGTATCTGAAGGTGGGCTGTACGTTTAAATCCTTTCCCACACATGGAGCAGATAAACGGCTTCTCATCAGTGTGAAGTCGCTGGTGTGTTAGCAAGTTGGATGAATTGGTAAATCTCTTCCCAACAACAGAGCAGATGAATGGTCTTTCCCCAGTGTGAACTCGCTGGTGTTTTTGCAGGTTGGATAACTGAATGAATCCCTTCCCACACAAGGAGCAGGTGAATGGCTTCTCCCCAGTGTGGACTCGCCAGTGTCTGACTAGACTGGATGGATCTCCAAATCCCTTCCCACACACAGTGCAGGTGAATGGTCTCTCCCCAGTGTGAACTCGCTGGTGTCTCTGCAGGCTGGATAACTGAGTGAATCCCTTCCCACAGTCAGAACAGGGTGAATGGCCTCTCCCCAGTGTGAACACGCAAGTGTGCAAGCAGGCTGGATGAGTCAACGAATCGCTTCCCACACACGGAGCAAGTGAATGGTCTCTCCCCAGTGTGAACTTGCTGGTGTCTCTGCAGGTTGTATTGACATCGAATGCCTTCAAACACATGGAGCAGGTAAACGGTTTCTCCCCAGTGTGAACTTGCTGGTGTTTGCGTAGGCCGGGTGAAGTAGTAAATCCTTTCCACACTCGGAGCAGATGAACGGTGTCACCTCGCTGTGAACTCGCTGGTGTGTCCGCAGGTTGGATAAAGTTCTAAATCCCTTCTCGCACTGAGAACAGATGAACGGTCTCTCCCCGGTGTGAGTGCGTCGATGGGTTTCCAGCCGAGATGGGAAAGTGAATTCCTTCCCACAATCCCACATTTCCACGGATTCCCCATGGTGCGGGTCACACTGATGGTAAATGGCCGATGGTTTTCCTGTCCTAACGAATCGATTGACTGTCAGATCTTGATGTGAAGTTTGGTTTGAGATTTCATTGCAGCAAATCGTCTCCTTTTGATATCCTGTTGAAGAGTTTATAAATGTCATCACTTAGTACAGCTCAGAAATTCAGAACAGAGAATTTAGTTTCTGTGGAACTTGCTTTCTCATTCGCCCAAACCTCTGAATTTCCCATCCCCTGCTCCCTCCCTACCTCACCCCACCCTCGCCCCCCACACACTGGCTCCCTCCATACACACTCCCCACCCCCACACATACACTCACTCCGCCACCCCCCAAACACACACTCACTCCCCACCCCACACATATACTCACTCCCCCACCCCCACACATATACTCACTCCCCCACCCCCCACACATATACTCACTCCCCCACCCCCACACATATACTCACTCCCCCACCCCCACACATATACTCACTCCCTCCATTCTCACTCTGCTGCATCGAAGATACACCCTCCCTATTCTCCTGAAGGAGCTAACTCATGCTGATGGACAGATCTGCACAGCATTTCCTGTTCTCGACGGAGAGATCTTAAGAACATCAGGAGCAGGAGTCGGCCATTCGGCCCATCAATCCTGCTCTTCTATTTAATAAGATCATGGCTGATCGGATTGTGACCTTAAACTTCATTTTCTTCCTGTCACCCATAACCCTCAACTCCCTTTTGTATCTAACTGAGCCTTGAATATATTAATGAAGCAGCTTCCACTGCTGTCTGGGAATTTCCTTCCTTGCCAGAGATCAGAGTCCTCATTGATCTGAGCTCCGCAGCTGCAACCAGGGAGCTGACAATGATGGTGAAGGGTTTGCGGATCCACAAAGTGTTTCCAAATCCTCCCACCCACCGCCTGACGCTGACTCCGCTTCTCCGGCTCCTTCCGCCAAAGGCCTCGGCCCCGCACATGCGCAATAATGTTCAGCCCTAGCAGCTGCACCACGCATGCTCCAGCTCCCTGGGAATGATTGACGGCGGATCGCGACCAATAGAAAGTGAGGGACGGGGCTGGAGGACCGTGTGGACAAGGCCGGTCCTCCAGCAATCAGAGACAATGAGACAAGAGGACAATCAGAGAGAGCTGAGCTGTCTCGGGTCCGCGGTCGGTGCCGGGGGAGTTGGCGGTGCTCCGGGAGGACAGATCTGCCAGGTTGGTGGAAAGGCATCAAACATGCTTTTCAGCTGAAACCATGAGAATAACTTCTCAGTCCCCATATTTGCACCGAACAGAGCCACAACTTCTCGTGATAGGCTCTTAGTTGACGCCCACCTTTCTGGTGGGTGGAGATGCCGCCTCTGGGCTGGGGTGAGCCCAGGGTGAAGTCTCACAAACCCAGGGTAAAGTCCAACAGGTTTATTGGAAATCACAAGCTTTCGGAGCGCTGCTCCTTCCTCAGGTGAAGTGGAGGCAGGTTCACAGGCACAGCGTAGATAGGCAGAGACACAATTGCCAGATAATTACAGCTGGAATGTGAGTCTATACTATAGGAACGCAGTGAGTGGAGTGAGGGATAATCACAGTAATCGAGGTGGTGAATTGTCTCAAACCAGGACAGTGAGTAGATTATGTAAACCCAGGCAGTATGGTAGGGGTTACATGTAATGTGATATGAACCCGAGATCCGGTTCAGGCAGGCCTCACGCGAGCAGAGTTTGACGACCAGTTTCTGCTTGGCAATTCTGGGTTGTCTGTGTCTTTTAAAAAGAAATTTAGAGTATCCAATTTTTTTTTTCAATTAAGGGGCAATTTAGTGTGGCCAATCCACCTAACCTGCACATCTTTGGGTTGTGGGGGGAACCCACGCAAACTGCACACCGACAGTGACTCAGCGCCAGGATTCAAACCCGGGTCCTCAGCGCCAAGGTCCCAGTGCTAACCACTGTGCCACATGCGTCCTTGTTGTCGTGTGTTTTGAAGGCCGCCTTGGAGAATGTTTACCCGAAGACTGGAAGCTCAATCTTTCTGGTGGGCAAGATGCAGCAAGGCGCATTTCCGGCCCGCCATCAGTGTAAGGGGCAAAATTTGAATGACTGGGAGGAGGTTGTTCCCTATTGTTCAGAATGGAGACAACATGTCCATCAAACAGCATTAGCCTTTGATCTGGGGAATTTGACCCTCCATTTCCCTTGTTTGCAGGGACCCAGATGATAAGTAGAGAAGTAAAGGAAAATAAGTGAATTCTGCTCTCTGGATCTCTCTCCCTCCTGGGACAGCGTGCTCCAAGCCTCCAAAGATTTGTGGGTCTGTTCTTTACTCTGGGCCTGAATCCATCTCCATCTGCTTCACCCCTGCTCTCCCTGATCACCTTCCACCATTGTTCTCTGTCTCCAGTAATGAATGAGTTTAACATTTTAAATATATTTAGCATGGTTCCATTGATCAGAAACTGAACTGGACTAGCCACATTAATACTGTGGCTACCAGGGCAGGTCAAAGGCTAGGAATCCTACAGTGAGTAACTCACCACCTGACTCCCCTAAAAGCCTGTCCATCACCTGTCGGGCACAAGTCAGGACTGTAATAGAACATAGAACATAGAACGATACAGCGCAGTACAGGCCCTTCGGCCCTCAATGTTGCACCGACATGGAAAAAAACTAAAGGCCATCTAACCTACACTATGCCCTTATCATCCATATGCTTATCCAATAAACTTTTAAATGCCCTCAATGTTGGCGAGTTCACTACTGTTGCAGGTAGGGCATTCCACGGCCTCACCACTCTTTGCGTAAAAAACCCACCTCTGACCTCTGTCCTATATCTATTACCCTTCAATTTAAGGCTATGTCCCCTCGTGATAGCCACCTCCATCCGCGGGAGAAGGCTCTCGCTGTCCACCCTATCTAACCCTCTGATCATTTTGTATGCCTCTATTAGGTCACCTCTTAACCTTCTTCTCTCTAACGAAAACAACCTCAAGTCCATCAGCCTTTCCTCATAAGATTTCCCTCCATACCAGGCAACATCCTGGTAAATCTCCTCTGCACCCGTTCCAAAGCTTCTACGTCCTTCCTATAATGGGGCGACCAGAACTGTACGCAATACTCCAAATGCGGCCGTACTAGAGTTTTGTACAACTGCAACATGACCTCATGGCTCCGGAACTCAATCCCTCTACCAATAAAGGCCATCACACCATAGGCCTTCTTCACAACCCTATCAACCTGGGTGGCAACTTTCAGGGATCTATGTACATGGACACCGAGATCCCTCTGCTCATTCACACTACCAAGAATTTTACCATTAGCCAAATATTCCGCATTCCTGTTATTCTTTCCAAAGTGAATCACCTCACACTTCTCCACATTAAACTCCATTTGCCACCTCTCAGCCCAGCTCTGCAGCTTATCTATGTCCCTCTGTAACCTGCAACATCCTTCCGCACTGTCTACAACTCCACCGACTTTAGTGTCGTCTGCAAATTTACTTACCCATCCTTCTGCTCCCTCCTCTAGGTCATTTATAAAAATGACAAACAGCAACGGCCCCAGAACAGATCCTTGTGGTACGCCACTCGTAACTGAACTCCATTCTGAACATTTCCCATCAACCACCACTCTCTGTCTTCTTTCAACTAGCCAATTTCTGATCCACATCTCTAAATCACCCTCAATCCCCAGCCTCCGTATTTTCTGCAATAGCCGACCGTGGGGAACCTTATCAAACGCTTTACTGAAATCCATATACACCACATCAACTGCTTTACCCTCGTCCACCTGTTCAGTCACCTTCTCAAAGAACTCGATAAGATTTGTGAGGCATGACCTACCCTTCACAAACCATGCTGACTATCCCTAATCATATTATTCCTATCTAGATGATTATAAATCGTATCTTTTATAATCCTCTCCAAGACTTTACCCACCACAGATGTTAGGCTCACCGGCCTATAGTTACCGGGGTTATCTCTACTCCCCTTCTTGAACAAAGGGACCACATTTGCTATCCTCCAGTCCTCTGGCACTATTCCTGTAGCCAATGATGACCTAAAAATCAAAGCCAAAGGCTCAGCAATCTCTTCCCTGGCTTCCCAGAGAATCCTAGGATAAATCCCATCAGGCCCCGGGGACTTATCTATTTTCACCTTGTCCAGAATTGCCAACACTTCTTCCTACTCACCTCAATGCCATCTATTCTAATAGCCTGGGTCTCAGCATTCTCCTCCACAATATTATCTTTTTCCTGAGTGAATACTGACAAAAAGTATTCATTTAGTATCTCGCTTATCTCCTCAGCCTCCACACACAACTTCCCACCACTGTCCTTGACTGGCCCTACTCTTACCCTAGTCATTCTTTTATTCCTGACATACCTATAGAAAGCTTTTGGGTTTTCCTTGATCCTACCTGCCAAAGACTTCTCATGTCCCCTCCTTGCTCGTCTTAGCTCTCTCTTTAGATCCTTCCTCGCTTCCCTGTAACTATCAAGCGCCCCCAACTGAAACTTCACGCCTCATATTCACATAGGCCTCCTTTTTCCTCTTAACAAGAGATTCCACTTCTTTGGTAAACCACGGTTCCCTCGCTCTACCCTTTCCTCCCTGTCTGACTGGTACGTACTGATCAAGAACACGCAATAGCTGTCCCTTGAACAAGCTCCACATATCCAGTGTGCCCAACCCTTGCAGCCTGCTTCTCCAACCTACACATCCTAAGTCATGTCTAATGGCATCATAATTGCCCTTCCCCCAGCTATAACTCTTGCCCTGCGGGGTATACTTATCCCTTTCCATCACTAATGTAAAGGTCACCGAATTGTGGTCACTGTCTCCAAAGTGTTCACTTACCTCCAGATCTAACACCTGGCCTGGTTCATTACCCAAAACCAAATCCAAAGTGGCCTCACCTCTTGTTGGCCTGTCAACATATTGTGTCAGAAAACCCTCCTGCACACATTGTACAAAGAACGACCCATCCAATGTACTCGAACTATATCTTTTCCAGTCAATATTAGGAAAGTTAAAGTCTCCCATAACAACTACCCTGTTACTTTCGCTCTTTTCCAGAATCATCTTCGCCATCCTTTCCTCTACATCTCTAGAACTATTAGGTGGCCTATAGAAAACTCCCAGCAGGGTGACCTCTCCTTTCCTGTTTCTAACCTCAGCCCATACTACCTCGGAAGAAGAGTCCCCATCTTGCACCCTTTCTGCCACCGTAATACTGTCCTTGACTAGCAGCGCCACACCTCCCCCTCTTTTGCCCCCTTCTCTGACTTTACTAAAGCACCTAAACCCCGGAACCTGCAACAACCATTCCTGTCCCTGCTCTATCCATGTCTCTGAAATGGCCACAACATCGAAGTCCCAGGTACCAACCCATGCTGCCAGTTCCCCTACCTTATTTCGTATACTCCTGGCATTGAAATAGACACACTTCAAACCACCTACCTGAACACTGCCGCTTTCCTGCGAAGTCAAATCTGTGCTCCTGACCTCTCTACTCTCAATCTCTCGCACCCCAAAACTACAATCCAGGTTCCCATGCCCCTGCTGAATTAGTTTAAACCCCCCCAAAGAGTACTAACAAATCTCCCCCCCAGGATATTGGTGCCCCTTGGGTTCAGATGTAGACCATCCTGTCTATAGAGGTCCCACCTTCCCCAGAAAGAGCCCCAGTTATCCAGAAATCTGAATCCCTCCCGCCTGCACCATCCCTGTAGCCACGTGTTTAATTGCTCTCTCTCCCTATTCCTCGTCTCACTATCACGTGGCACGGGCAACAACCCAGAGATAACAACTCTGTTTGTTCTCGCTCTGAGCTTCCATCCTAGCTCCCTAAAGGCCTGCCTGACATCCTTGTCCCCTTTCCTACCTATGTCGTTAGTGCCAATGTGGACTACGACTTGGGGCTGCTCCCCCTCCCCCTTAAGGACCCGAAAAACACGATCCGAGACATCACTTACCCTTGCACCTGGGAGGCAACATACCAAACGTGAGTCTCTCTCGCTCCCACAAAATCTCCTATCTGTGCCCCTGACTATTGAGTCCCCAATTACTAATGCTCTGCTCCTCTCCCCCCTTCCCTTCTGAGCAACAGGGACAGACTCCGTGCTAGAGTTCCGCACCCCATGGAATACTCTCCACTTGCCTGGCTGAGTGCAGTTCTAAAAACACTAAAGAAGGTCTACACCATCCAGGACAAAGCAGCCCCGCTTGATTCCCCCCCCCCCCCCTTCCACAAACATTGAAACCCTCCACCACCGACTAACAGTGGCAGCCATGTGTACCATCTACAAGATGCACTGCAGTAACTCACCAAGGTTCTTTAGACAACACATTCCAAACCCACGACCGCTACCATCTAGAAGGACAAGAGTAGCAGTTACCTGGGAACCTCACCACCTGGGGGCTTCCCTCCAAGTCACTCACCACCCTGAGCTGGAAATATAACGCCGCTCCTCCTGTCGCTGGGGCAACATCCTGGAACCACCTCCCTAACAGCACAGTGAATGTACCTACATGCCCGACCTGCAACGGTTCAAGAAGGCAACTCAGCACCATCTTCTGAAGGGCATCTTAGGATGGACAATAAATGCTGGCCTAACCAGCATCCTGTAAATTATTACTTTTTTTAATGTTATTGTACTTCCACTGACCAATCCTAATTGAGGTTTCCATCACTGCTTATCCTCCGACCATCTCACTGCACCTTTCAGAGTCAGGAATTGTTTTTTCCTGAGGCGTAATGCATTTCTCTTCCACTTCTGAGCTTATATTGACGATTTTTATTACCTGGAGTTCATTCTGCACAAAATGAAAATGTGAAATCTGTTTCCCTCCCCACAGATCCTGCTGAGTGTTTCCAGCATTTCCTCTTTTTATTTCAGCTTTCCAGCAGCTGCAGTATTTTGATTTTTTATTGCAAACGTTGCTCATGGAAACACAGACAGACCAATTAAGAGCCAGTTTATAGCAGGGTGGGTCTGGAGGCAGAATCTGGTCCATGGCCTCCAGTGTAAGTCTTTTTTCATTGTATCATTGAGTGATTACAATACAGACAGGGGCCGGGGCCATTCAGGCTGTCTTGCCTGTGCTAGCTCTCTACAAGAGCAAGACAAGAGCAGGGAGGAGACAAGAGAGAGAGAGTGAATCAAGGGCAGGGAGGAGATGAGAGAGAGAGAGTAAGTCAAGGGCAGGGAGGAGATGAGAGAGAGAGAGTAAGTCAAGGGCAGGGAGGAGATGAGAGTGAGTCAAGGGCAGGGAGGAGATTACACAGCGAGAGAGAGACAACCACTGAGGTGGAAATAAACGGTCTTGGTTATGATGTGGTTGGAAACCCATATTTAGGTGAAAGATGACACTGAGGTTGTGAACCGTCTGATTCAGACAGTTCCCAGGGAGAGGGATGGAGCCACTGGTGAGGGAGTGGAGTTTATAGCTGGGACTGAAGACAAGGCTTCAGTTTTGTCAATAATTAAATTGAGAGGAAATTTCTGCTTATCTAGTGCTGGATATCTGATTAGTCAGGACGGTATGTTACTTGGAGGGGAACCAGAAGATGATGATGTTCAACATGGAAGATTATTATTATTAATATATACCTGCTATCCCAGTCCTTTTGGTGGTACATGTTGAGGGTTGGCAGACTTTTGTCGAGTTGTAGCTATATAAACTTCATCCCCTTCAACCCTGCTGCTCCACGTCGCTCTCTCTCTTTGTGTTTTTGTGGGTTCTCTCTCACTCCCTTTTTTCTGTTTTAAATCAGTTACACAGGACATTGGAAAAGTCGGCAATTTATCATCACCTGAATATCATCAGATTTTGAACATGGAAGAGAAAAGCACTGTTCACAGTGAGGAGAAACCGTTCACATGTTCTGTGTGTGGACGAGGATTCAGACAATCATCTGACCTGTTAAAACATCAGCGCAGTCACACTGGGGAGAGACCGTTCACCTGCTCTCAGTGTGGGAAAGGATTCATTCAGTCATCCAACCTGCTGAGACACCAGCGGATTCACACTGATGAGAGACCGTTTCAATGCCCAGAGTGCGGGAAGTGCTATAAAAGTTCTGGGGATCTCAAGTCCCATCAACGTGTTCACACTGACGAGAGACCGTTCAGATGCTCTCACTGCGGGACTGGGTTCAGGCGATCATTTAACCTCACTCAACACCAGCGAGTTCACACCGGGGAGAGACCATTCACCTGCTCTAACTGTATGAAAGGATTTATTACCCCATCCCAACTGCGGATACACCAACGCATTCACACTGGGGAGAGGCCATTCACTTGCTCCAAGTGTGGGAAGGGGTTCACTTGTGCATCAGCTATGCTGGTTCACCAGAGAATTCACACCAGAGAGAAGCCATTCACCTGCCCTCATTGTGGGAAAGGATTCACTCAGTCATCCAACCTGCTGAGACACCAGCGGATTCACACTGATGAGAGACCGTTAAATGCCTGGGCTGTGAGAAGTACTGTTGAAGCTCCTGGGAACTGAAGTCCCGTCAATGTATTCACACTGATGAAGGATCATTCAGCTGCTCTCCCATTGGGACTGGCTTCAAACGATCATCTGACCTTACTGTACATCAGGGCACTCACACTGAGAGAGGCCGTTCACCTGCTCTGAGTGTGGGAAGGGATTCATTTGTTCATCACACTTGCTGACACACCAGAAGGTTCACACTGATGAGACCTTTTAAATGTCCAGATTGTGGGAATTCTTTAATAATCCTTATTGTCACAAGTGGGCTTACATTAACACTGCAATGAAGTTACTGTGTAAAGCCCCTAGTCGCTACATTCCAGCGCCTGGTCGGGTATAATGAGGGAAAATTCAGACAGTCCAAAGTACCTAATGGGACTTGTGGGAGGAAACCGGAGCACCCTGAGGAAACCCACGCAGACACGGAGAGAACGTGCAGACGCCGCACAGACAGTGACCCGAGCTGGGAATCGAACCTGGGATCCTGGCGCTGTGAAGCTGTAGTGGTAGCCATTATGCTACTGTGCTGCCCACTGGAGCCCTGATATCCCACCAACTTGTTCACACTGCTGAGAGACGGTTCAAGTGCTCTCACTGTGACAGTAGGTTTAGGCATTCATCTGACCTCACTGTACATCACAGTCACACTGCCGAGAGTCCATTCACTTACTCTGAATGTGGGAAAGGATTCAGTATCGCATCGTGCCTTCAGACACCAGAGAATTCTGACTGGGCAGAGGCCATTCACCTGCTCTGAATGTGGGAAAGGATTCAGTATTGCATCCCGCCTTCAGACACCAGAGAATTCAGACTGGGGAGACGCCATTCACCTGCTCTGAATGTGGGAAGAGATTTAGTCAGTCATCCCAACTGCGGATACATCGGTGCATTCACACTGCGGAGAGGCCATTCTCTTGCCCGGAGTGTGGGAAGGGATTTATTCAGTCATTCCAACTGTGGATACACCAGCGAGTTCACACTGGGGAGAAACCAGTCAGTTGATCTGTGTGTGGAAAACAATTCACTCATTCATCCTACCTACTGATCCACCAGCGACTTCACACTGGGGAGAGGCCATTCACCTGTTCCAAGTGTAGGATGGGATTTACTCACTTGTCCAACCTGGTGAGACATCAGGCAGTTCACACTGATGAGTGACCTATTAAATGCCCAGACTGCGGGAAGTGCTGTAAACTTTACGAGGACCTTTATCTCCCATTGACGTGTTCACTGATGTGAGTGAGTTCAGGCGCTCTCACTGTGGGACTGGATTCAGGCAAACATCTCACCTCACAGTTCACCATTGCACTCACTCTGGGAAGAGGCCATCTCATGCTCAGAGTGTGGGAGGAGAGTCAATTAGACATACACCCTTCTGAGACAGCAGTGTATTCATACTGGGGAGAGGCCAACCATCTGCTCTCTGTGTGTGTGTGTGTCGGGAGTATCACAGTCACACAGTCTGCTGTTGGACAGTCATTCACTTGCTGTGTGTGTGTGTGTAGGGATTCACTGTCACACAGTCTGCTGTTGGACAGTCATTTACTTTCTCCATGTGTGGAAATGTTTCAACTGACCTGATGAAAGTTTGCACTGGGCTGAGACTGTTCACTGCTCTGAGTGGGAAGGGATTCACTCAGTCGTTTAAACCTTTAACTCATCAGTAAGTTCACACTGCACAGAGGGTGTGTGTGTGCTGCCTGGAAACACTGTTTCTGATAATGGAATTCATATTGATCAGAGATCCTGGAATTCATTACAAATTGGTAGTGTTGCTCCCTAAAAACTAAATATACCATGTGTTTTTTTTTCTTTTTTATAAATTTAGATTAGCCAATTATTTTTTCCAATTAAGGGGCAATTTAGTGTGGCCAATCCGCCTACTCTGCACATTTTTGGTCGTGGGGACGAAACCCACGCAAACACGGGGAGAATGTGCAAACTCCACACGGACAGTGACCCAGAGCCGGGATCGAACCTGGGACCTCAGCGCCATGAGGCGGTTGTGCTAACCACTAGGCCACCGTGCTGCCCTACCATGTGTTTTTACCGAATTATCCATATCACTTAATACAAGCTCGGAAAATAAGAAACAATGAGCCATTGGTTTAATGTTTTTATTTCTATCACATAACCCATTCCAGAGACCGTGAGATTACTGGATACTGACGGGAGGTCTCATCAGAAAGATCAGTGAGCACGTTATTCTATTCTGATCAATCTGCTCGAAGGTAGATCTGGTCAGGAACACCGAGCTTTTGTGTATTGATTCTTTTTGACTTTAGTAACGTGTTCTTAACTTATCAACAGATTCTGGTTATTTATTTATCAAAGTGGAACACATGAACCCATTAATTCATTTGGTAAATGATGTCATGCTCTTTAGTCAGTCTGTGTGATATGGTCACCGTGTTTCTCATGGTTTATAACTGAATATCTCATCTCTTCCTTAAAAACTTAATGTCTTTGTATTAAGTCCATCTTAATAGCCTTAGGGGCTGGTTAGCTCACTGGGCTAAATCGCTGGCTTTTAAAGCAGACCAAGCAGGCCAGCAGCACGGTTCAATTCCCGTAACAGCCTCCCCGGACAGGTGCCGGAATGTGGCGACTAGGGGCTTTTCACAGTAACTTCATTGAAGCCTACTCGTGACAATGAGCGATTTTCATTTTTCATTTCATCTCCTGACCCTCTGGCTCAGTGTTGAGAATATACACGGTCTGTCCTTTCAGATTATTTATCTCTCCATGTCTAATCTTATCCTCAGTCTGACCTCTGAGAACCTGTTTGTATTGTAGGTCCTTCGTTTTAATGTAAGTGTCATTACTGTTGAATAAAGTTTATTAATGTTATTCAGATCTTCTCTGTGTTGCCTCCATCTGTCTACATTCCCCATCATGAGAATCAAGAACGTTCTTACTTTTGTAGCCTTAGAGTTTTCTCTTGCTCAGTGCAAACATTTCCATTATATTCTTTCCCCTTGTAACCTGTTTACTTGAATTTCTGTAACATTGTGACCTTTACACACACTTCCCCGAGGGGCACTCCGGGATTTTCTATATGTAAACCGTGATCTCCAAAACCCCCCATTAGTTGGAGATCCATTTCCCAGTCAGGCCTCCAGCATCTTCCCCTCTCTATTCGTGCACAGGTTCCTTTACTCTCAGCTAAATTCAGCCCTCAGCTCCATCACCTGGCTGTCAGTGACACAGACAATAGAGACAGAAAGGTGCACATTGGAAGCAATTTGTGGCTTAGGACCTCCATAAAGGTCAGCAAATTATTTTTTTAAAATTGAATTCCCAGTCAAAAAATTAAAGAATCACACGGCGGGACTTCACGTGTTATGACTTTTAATACAACAAACAAACTAAAAGGTACTTTAACCTACACATAGAACTTTGCTCTTTTTTAATAATAATAATCTTTATTATTGTCACAAGTAGGCTGACATTAACACTGCAATGAAGATACTGTGAAAAGCCCCTAGTTGCCACAGTACGGCACCTGTTTGAGTACACAGAGGGAGAATTCCGGATGCCAAATTCATCTAACAAGGACACTTTTCGGGACTTGTGGGAGGAAACCGGAGCATCCGGAGGAAACCCACACAGACACAGGGAGAACGTGCAGACTCTGTAGAACAGTGGCTCAACTGGGAATTTAACCTGGCGCTATGAAGCACCAGTGCTAACCACTGTGCTACCATAACCACAGTTACGCAATCTAAATTCGAACTGCACGATTATAGTTACTCTGCCCAGCAAGTCAAACTGAATTTCAGAACCAGTCCGAAGTAGTGAGTCATTCCCCAGGATTTACTTGCGTTCTTTTCACAGTCAGGCAGCCGTGAATCCCAGAACTGTCTTTCACAGTGAAAGATTAGCCAGCTGCCAGAAAAAAATGAAGAGTAGGCACAAATAGGCCATTTTCTGGTGGGCAAGATGTAATGAGTGATGTGTCACAGGGGTCAGTGCTGGAGCCTCAGTGCTTTACAATTTATATCAATGACTTTGATGACAGTACCAAAGGTATGCTCACTTAGTTTGCTGATGATTTAGTTTGGGGCCTCACGGTAGCATGGTGGTTAGCATCAATGCTTCACAGCTCCAGGGTCCCAGGTTCGATTCCCGGCTGGGTCACTGTCTGTGTGGAGTCTGCACGTCCTCCCTGTGTGTGCGTGGGTTTCCTCCGGGTGCTCCGGTTTCCTCCCACAGTCCAAAGATGTGCGGGTTAGGTGGATTGGCCATGCTAAATTGCCCGTAGTGTAAGGTTAATGGGGGGATTGTTGGGATACGGGTTACGGGGGTTTAAGTGGGGTGATCATTGCTCGGCACAACATCGAGGGCCGAAGGGCCTGTTCTGTGCTGTACTGTTCTATGTTCTATGATGCAGGCAAAAAGGAAAGGGAGGTGGTGTTGCTTGGATAATAAGGGACGACATCAGAACATCAGTAAGGGTGGATCTCAGATCAGGAATACAAAACGTGGAATATGTTTGGGTGGAGGCAAGAAGCAGCATGGGTCAGGAAACATTGGTAAGTGCTGTTATAGGCCACCAAACAGTAGGGGCTGTGTGGGACATGGTATTAATCGGAGATTAGAGAAGCATGTAGCATGGGTAAAACAGGAATGGGTGACTTCAATCTGCATATAGACTGGGTTAACCTAATGGGCACTGATGCTGTGGAGGACAAGTTTTTGGAGTGTGTTAGGGACAGTTATCTACAGCAGTAAGTTGAGGAACTGACTCGAGAACAGGCTTTGTAGATCTAATATTATGCAATGATAAAGGGCTAATTGATAATCGCGCTGAAAACAACCTTTAGGATGAGTGACCAGAATATTGAATCTGAGGTATTCCAATCTGAAGCCAGGGTATTAAGTTTGAAGGAAATTATGAAGGTTGAAGGGACAAATTAGCTGAGGTGGATTGGGGTAAATACATTAAAATGTATGACAGTCCACATCCAATGGATAGACTTTCAATAACTATTACACAGTTTACATTCCTTCAGAGCACAAGAACCCCAAAAGGTCAGAGAACTAACTACCAGAGGAAGTGAAGTTTTGTAAAAGATTGAAAGAAAAGGCCGATAAAGTTATCAGAAATAGGAATAAACCTGAGGATTGGGACAATTTTATAATAGAGCAAAGGACCAAGACACTGAGAAAGCGAGGGAGAATAGAATATGAATGTGAAACAGCAAATTACATAAAAATGGACGGTGGTAAAGGTTTCTATAGGTACGTAAAAAGGAAACGTTTGTCCGTTCCAGATAGAGTCAGGAGAATTTAGAATGCGGAATAGAGATCTCTGCAGCCACCTCGTTCAACACTCTAGGATGTAGATCATCAGCATTTGGGGATTTATTCACTTTCAACCCCATGTCTCCAGGACTACTTTTTCACCAATACAAATCTCTGCTAGTCCCTTGGTTCTCTGGTGTTTTGGGGACAATTTCTGTATCTTCCTCTGTGAAGACAGACACACATTGTTCAGTTTCTCTGCCATTTCCTTACTCCCCATTATAAACTCTCCCGTCTCTGTCTGGAATAGACCCACATTGGTCTTTGCTAATCTTTTCCTTTTCACATTCCTGTAGAGCTTTTCCAGTTGGTTTTCATGTTTCTCGCCAGTTTGCTCTCATCAGTTTCTTGATCCTCCTTTGCTGAATTCTAATGGCTCTCATGAATCTTTAACTTTTCTTGTTAGCCAAGGTTGGATCACTTTTCCTGTTGGATTTTTATTCTTTAAAGGAATCTATATTTGTTGTATTTATGTGAAATAAAAGTTGCAAAAATCCCAGAGGACCATAGGATGCTCTCCCCTTTGACAGAGAGAGAGCTGACTGGAGGTGATTTAACCCGAGGGTCAGTACACCTCAGGCGAGGGGCCTGGTTGAGAAGTTTATTCATGAATAAACTCAGCCAGTACGGGAGTTGAATCCTCACTGTTGGCCTTGCTGTGCATCACCAACCAGCCATCCAGCCAACTGAGCTAACCGACACCCTGATAAATATGAAATAATTCCTTAAATATTAGGTATTCCCTGTGCCAATCAGTTTCCCAGTTCACCTCAGACAACTTGCCCCTCATACCCTGATAGTTTTCTTCTGTGAGCAACACCCAGATAAATTATACAAAAGAACCATGTAACCACCAGGGCCCATCTCCATGGCAACGTGGCAGGCTTTGGGGGTTCCAAACAGAAATGGAAACGAAATATCTTCAAACTTCCAAACACCCTTTCACTCTGTGATCCTTGTGCAATTTGAAGCCAGTTATTAGCAACAAGGCTCAAAGAGCATCAACCCACTGGAGGCAAAGTGGTGAGACCGGTCAGTCCAGCAGAAAGAAACCCTCCAACTATCCCCACTGACCACCAGTCAGTAGAGCAGAAACAATAACAGCAGAATCCAACCCCTGTAATCGATTGTGAAATTGTTGATGTCACAGGAGGTGCGATGAAACATGTAATCCTGTCTCACATGGAGAGGTGGACGGCGTCTCCCCAGTGTGAACTCGCTGGTGTCTCCGCAGGGTGAATAAACGAGTAAATCCTTTCCCCCACTGAGAGCAGATCAATGGCCTCTCCCCAGTGTGAACTCGCTGGTGTGTGCGCAGGTTGGATAATTGTCATATTATTGTCTGTATTTCAGAATTACAGAAATACACATAGGGACAGGAGTAGGCCATTCAGCCCCTCAAGTCTGTCCTGCCATTTAGTGAGATCATGGCTGATCTGTGATCTAACTCCATATCCATTAATATCTTTGCTTAACAAAACTCTACCTCAGATTTAAACTTAACAACTGATGCAACTTCACCTGCTGTTTGTGGGAAAGAGTTTCAAACTTCTCCCACCCTGTGTGTGAAGAAGTTCTTCCGAACATCTCTCCTGAACGGTCAAGCCCTAATTTTTAGACAATGATCCCTACTTTTGGAATCTCCAACCAGTGGAAATAGTTTATCTTTATCTACCCTGTCTTTCCCTGTTAATATCTTAAATACTTCAATCAGATCACACCTTAACCTTCTAAATTCTATGGATCACAGGCCGAATTTATGGTTAAATCTTTGGGTAAGAGCCACTGCAATCTCTCCCTCACCTCCCACAGCATCCTGGGACACAATTCATCCAGAATTAGTAATCTAATAATCTTCTGGACGGCACGGTAGCATAGTGGTTAGCACTGTTGCTTCACAGCAACAGGGACTTGGGGTCGATTCCCGGCTTCGGCGTCTGCACTTTCTCCCCATGTCTGCGTGGGTTTCCTCCAAGTGCTCCGATTTCTTCCAACAAGTCCGGAAAGATGAGCTTGTTAGATGAATTGGACATTTTGAATTCTTCCTCTGCGTACCTGAACAGGCGAGTGGGGGATTTTCACAGCAACTTCATTGCAGTGTTAATGTCAGCCTACTTGTGACACTAATATTAAAGATTATTATGAATGGGCCAAAGGGCCTCTATCTGTGCTGTAAAGAGAGGGAATGAATGAGAAGGACTTTACAGAGAAACTGGCAAAGCCACAACATTCACCAGCTCTAAGGACACACCTTAGGTCCCTTTCCGATCTGAAAGCAGACTGAGCTGGATTTTCATTCCCCTTAATTCATCATTGCTGGGTGATAATCCTGTACTTCCTTACCTCACACCACTGTGACAGCACCTTCACTACACAGACTGCAGCAACTGACCAAACATCACCTTCCCAGTTATTCCTGAAGGCACCGCCTTCCCAACCTGGCCCCTTGCCTGAGGTGTGGTGATCCTCAGGTCACATGACCGCCGGTCAGCTCTCTCTCCCGGGACCAGGCCCTGCGTCACAGCCGCCATCTTGGATCACCGGGGAAGCAGAGCGCATGCGCTGGCGTCTTGGTGAAGCAGCAGCTGGTGGGCGGGGCCTGAAGGTTTCTGTTCCCATCCGGGTCCTAGTGCCCGGGGTAAATACAGGCCAACAGATTTTTAAGATCTTTCACCCACTCCCAGGCTGCAGCTGATGTTTGTAGCCTGGGCCCCTGGACAAATATTCTGCCCCATAAATAGGAATTTGTAACTCAGAGTGAAGCAGTTTGCTGGACACTCTGTCATGAAGAAACGTTTCAAAAATGTTGCCCCAACAATGACGACGACTGAGCATGCGCTCTGCTGTTCGCGCCCCCAATAAAGATGTTGGGTACGCATGCGCACCGCTGCCACAACTAAAGATGGCGGCCGCATAGTCTCGTCTGTAACAAAGCTGCGGCCTCCGCTCAGATCCCCAAGCACCGGTAGGTTATTTTTCCGGATTTTCGGTGCAAATAACATGTTCACGAAGTGTGTCTAACTTGTCTAAGTGTGCCTGATTCATCTCTCCCTCCTTCCCGCCATTCCCACCTTCACGAATTGTGGATCCGAGAACGAACGTCGCCATTAATCACACTGCGCATGCTTCACTCAGCCCAGTCCCGCCCCGTCGTTCACGCTGATTGGTTGGAGGACCAGTCACTCACGACCGGTCCCCCGGACCAGCCCCCTCTCGTCCGATTGGTCCGGCGCTGCCGTCAATCATTGCCCGGGCATTGTGAGGTGTCAGGTGAGAGGTCAGTGTCGGGGTTTAGAATCCCCAGAGCCGAATGTGAAACATTGAACATTCTCCCCGGATTGGCACTAACCTCCCTGCCGACTAGGCCGTGAATCCCCGGGATGAGTTATTTATACTGACTGTCCCGAAGCTGCTCTTCCCTGGATTCGCGCCAACTCCGCTCCCTGCCGACTAGGCCGTGAATCTCCGAGGTAAGTTATTTATACTGACTGTCCCGAAGCGCTTCCTCCCCGGATTCGCACCAACTCTCCTCCCTGCCGACTAGACTTTCAGTGAATTAAAATTTTACCTTTTGCGTTGATGAGATTCATACCTCGGTCTCTGGAAAATTGTTAAGACTTAATCATTAAATCATTAAGCGAGGCTATTTAGCACAGGGCTAAATTGCTGGCTTTGAAAGCAGGCCAGCAGCACGATTCAATTCCTGTACCAGTCTCCCTGAACAGGCGCCGGAATGTGGTGACTAGGGGCTTTTCACAGTAACTTAATTTGAAGCCTACTCGTGACAATAAGCAATTTTCATGTCAAGACAGTAAACAAGATTGTTTTGAACATTTATCTTCAGCAGATAGAAAAATATTGAAAATGGGATAAGGGTTGTTTGGCTGACAGTCAATCACTGTCCTGTAGGGTAAGGAGTTCTTTTGCTTCCCAATTGGCCGAGGAAGGCAGTGTGTCACAAGGATGGATTTGTTGACCGATTAATGGCTGGAGGATGGGGCCAGGTCATGTGATCAAACCTCCAGGAATACATTTGATCAAAGTTGGCGAGGAGAGAATGTTGTGAATTTATATCCTAAACTGACAGTGAGGTTTCTGTAAATTTACAGGATACTGGAAGTGGAGGTTTAACAGACGGGAAACACAAACCAAACGTCACATCGCGATCTGACAGAGTCACTCGATTCATCAGAACCTATCGTTGCTGAATATCATGAGATTTTGAACATGGAAGGAAAAAACGTCATTCACAGTGGGGAGAAACTATACACGTGTTGTGTGTGTGGACGAGGATTCGGTCGACCATCAGGCCTCACAAGACACAAATGCAATCTCACTGAGGAGAAACCGTGGAAATGTGCGGACTGTGGGAAAGGATTCACTTATCCATCCAAGCTGGAAACTCATCGACGCAGTCACACTGGGGAGAAACCATTCACCTGCTCCGAGTGTGGGAAGGGATTCACTCAGCCATCTGGTCTGTCCACACACCAGCGATTTCACTCCAGGGAAAGGCCATTCACCTGCTCAGAGTGTGGGAAGGGATTTACTCTTTCAGCCCACTTGCTGAGCCACCAACGAGTACACACAGATGAGAAACCGTTTCAATGTCCAGACTGCGGGAAGTGCTATAAAAGATCTGGAGAACTGATGTGCCATCAACGTGTTCACACTGACGAGAGACCATTTAGGTGCTCTCACTGTGGGACTGGGTTCAGACGATCATCTCACCTCACTGTACATCAGCGAATTCACACAGTTGAGAGGCCATTCGTCTGTGCCAAGTGTGGGAAGGGATTCACTCAGGCATCTGACCTGCAGAAGCACCAGCGAATTCACACTGGAGAGAGACCCTTTCAATGTCCAGACTGTGAGAAGTGCTATAAACGTTTTGGGGAACTGTTGCAACATCAACGTGTTCACACTGACGAGAGACCATTCAGGTGCTCTCACTGCGGGACTGGGTTCAGACGATCATCTCACCTCAATGTACATCAGCGAATTCACACCGGGGAGAGACCATTCATCTGCTCCGAGTGTGGGAAAGGATTCATTCAGTCATCCGAACTTCTGAATCACCAGCGAATTCACAGTGACGAGAGGCCGTTTCAATGTCCAGACTGTGGGAACTCCTATAAACGTTCTGGGGAACTGGTGCGTCATCAACGTGTTCACACTGACAAGAGACCGTTTACGTGCTCTCACTGTGGGACTGGGTTCAGACAATCGTCTCACCTCACTGCACATCGGCGAATTCACACTGGGGAGAGACCATTCGCCTGTTCCAAGTGTGGAAAGGGATTCACTCAGGCATCCACCCTACAGAAGCACCAGCGAATTCACACTGGGGAGAGGCCATTCACCTGCTCCCAGTGTGGGAAGGGATTCACCACTTCATCCTACCTGCTGAGACACCAACGAGGCCACAAGTAACAACAGTGATTGGGTTTTGCTGTTCCTCACATTCAGGACTGAACCATGTTCATTTGGGTCTCTTTCTGCTGATAACAAACTCCAGCCCATTTACAGGGGCTAATATTCTGGCTAAAAGTCAAATAAATTAGATTTGTGTGAAATACGCAGTGTGTTGAAACATTTAATATCTCTGACACAAGTTAGTTCCTTTTGAAGTTCTCTCGCTCTCCCCTGTCTCTTCCATCCTGACCTCCAACAAGAAGTGTGGGGAGTTTGTGGAGCTTCTTTGTGACTGAGATTGAGTAAATCGATCAGCTGCCTCTGCTGCTTCCCTCCCTTCCACGAGCCCACCGGACCAAACTGTCTCTAAATTTCATCCTTTCCCGAGCCCTGAACCCACATCATTCTCTAGTTTCTCTCCCATCTCCCCTCATGCCCTCTCAGAGCTCATCTTGTCCATGAGACTCAGCTCCTGCTCCATCGACCCTATTCCCACTGGACTACTGATCAGCCAACTACCCTGTGTCCACGGATATTGTCAACATTTCTCACTCTTCAGGTACTGTCTCTCTGTCCTTCAAATCTGCCATCATCACCCCCTCTTCAATAAAACCCCCTGCCATCCTTCCAAATTTGTGCCCCATCTTCAACCTCCTTCTCCTCTCCAAACTCCTTGAACATGTTGTCACCTCCCAAATCCTTGACTATCTTTCCTAGAATTCCCATGTTTGAATCCTTCAATCAGGTCTCCGCCCTGTCACAGTGAAATACAAGAGACAAACAGAACCTCAATCGGAGAGAAAGACAGACAATCCGGGAGCTTGGATCCAACACGGATATGTCCACAAGACGAGAAGACAAGGGTAGCAGCACAGTCATTATTGAGGGACAACAATACCTGCTGGAGACAGACAGACAACTAAACAGCATGAATCACAACACCAAGCCACCTGGACCCATATACCCGAGACAGGAAGGAGCATTGGAGACAGACTGGAAGAACTCAAAGACTCCAGACACATTAACCAAAGACAACAGGTAGAGCCAAGGAAGTTCTACCTGCTCCCTAAAATACCCAAACATTCAAATACATGGACAGTACCAGGGATATACCACCAGACAGACCCACCAGGTCAGACTGTGGGAAAGAAATTCCAACAGAATCGTAGAATGTACAGTGCAGAAGGAGGCCATTAGGCCCATCAAGCCTGCACAGGCCCTCAGAAACAGTACCCTACTTAAGCCCATCCCTGTAACCCAGTAACCTCACCTAACCTTTGTTTGGACACAAAGGGACAATTTACCATGGTCAATCGAGCCCCCCACCCAGGTGCATTTCCCCCAACCTCTCCCCATACACCCACTTCATCTTTGAACACTAAGGGGCTATTTAGCATAGCCAATCCACCAATCCTGCACATTCTCGTGAGAGAAAACTGGAGCACCCGTAGGGACCCACGCAGACACGAGAAGAATGTGCAAACTCAATACAGTCATCCAAGGCCAGAATTGAACCCTGGTTGCTGGCGCTGTGAGGCAGTAGTGCTAACTACCGTGCCATCTGTGGCGAGAGAAACAGTAAACATTTGTTGTTCCTTGTAACAGTTCTGTAGAAGGGTCAATGGATTCTAAAAAAAGTCAATTGAAGTGGAAAGAAAATGTTTTAATCAGATGTTTGACACAGGAAGATGTTTCAGTCTGTGTGAAGTTTCATTTTCATTCACACAAAGCCGGCAGGTCTGATTGCCTGGAGGACCAGACTGCGTCCGGTCCTCCAATTCCTCCCATTGGTCAACATCTCTCAGACAGGAAATGTGGTTTTGGAACCTGCGCCCACATGGCTAATGGGAAGAACTCAAAATGATGCAGAGTCTCAACCAATCAGGGAGATCTGAGAGCAGCCACGCCCCTCATTCTCTCCGATTAGTTGGAGGACCAGCTGCTGTCATTCGGTCCTGCAGTCCCACCTCCTCTTCCTATTGGTGCAAAACTGCCGTCAATCACTCGCTGGGCATTGTGATGTGGAGCATGCGCAGTGCGGCTCATGCCCAGGGACAGATGCTTTTTTGTCTCATCTTCCGGCCATGATGTGGAGATGCCGGCGTTGGACCGGGGTGAGCACAGTAAGCAATCTTACAACACCAGGTTAAAGTCCAACAGGTTTATTTTGAATCAGTAGCTTTTGGAGCACAGCTGAGGAAGGAGCTATGCTCTGAAAGCTCGTCATTCAAAACAAATCTGTTGGACTTTAACCTGGTGTTGTAAGACTTCTCACTCTGCCTGCCCCCCCCCCCAGTGTAACGCCGGCATCTCCACATCCTGGTATTTAGTAAATTACAGTGTGGTTTAATCAAAGACGGAGAGGAATGATTTCTGCTGACTGGGGAGTAAGGACTTGGGACATTGCCTAAAAATTGTAGCCAGGTCACAGAAGTCAGTGTGAAATGAGGAAACACTTGTTGACACAAAATCTGGGACACATTTGGAATTCTCTCTCCCACAAATGACAATTCCTGTGGTAATCACTGGTGAATCCACCATTTGTTGCCGATCCCGAATTGCCCTTGATCTGAATGGCTTGCTGGGCCATTTCAGAGGGCAGATTTACTGCCGTGGCTCTGGAGTTACATGTAGGCCAGACCAGGTAAGGTTGGCAGATTTCCTAAAGGCCATTAGTGAATCAGATCAGTTTATACACAACCAGTGATAGCTGCATGGTCACCATTACTGACACCAGTTTTCACTATGTTTTATGAATTGAGTTTAGTTGTTTGGTAATCAAGAATATTCCACTCGGTCCTCAGACCATTACCCTGGAGGACTCACTAATACCCACCCAGGGACATTCCCACTCCACCAACATCTCATCCCTGGTGCCCAACTTCCCGCTTTGTTCTAAATATTCTCCCCCCGGATACACTTCTCACCCTTTGTGACCTCAACCCGACCGCCGCCTTCCGGCTCTGGGGCTCGTACTGCGCATGCTTCAGTCAGTGCTGTGACCCCACCCCCATTCACTCTGATTAGTGGGAGGACCAGCCGCTGCCTCTCGGTCCTCCAGCCCAATCCCCTCTTGCTATTGGTCCGGAGCTGCCGTCAATCACTCACCGGGCATTGTGACGTTGAGCATGCGCAGTGCGGGCGGTGTCCAGGGACAGAAGCTTGTTTGGCAGATCAACAGGGGGTGAGGGGAATGGAGGGATAGGCAGAGCCGGGGGGGGGGGGGGGGGGGGGGGGTCCATGAGTCCCCGGATGCGGCTCTGAACCCGGAATAACAGTAAGAAGTCTTACAACACTAGGTTAAAGTCCAACAGGTTTGTTTCAAACATGCAAAAAAGCAGACAAGATCCCGAAAGGGCTACCGATCACAAACCCACTCAAGTCGACCTACAACACAGACTACGCTGAAAGACTCTGCCGCCGCACCTCTGTCACACGCCTCAAACACCTCGTACACCAGCTCTACAGCAGTCGACGCAACCTGGAAACCAAGATAGAGGCCATATTCTCAAATTGTGCTCAGGACACAGCAGACCAGCTGCGTAACAGTGCCAAACAGATGAGACAACGATACTATGCCACCTATATACACACCAAGAACAGGAAACTTGAGAAACTCGGCATCACCACCAGCAGCAACCAAGCCTCCCCCAGTATCACAGTCGAAAACAATACAGGGAAATCTATTGTCAACTTGTCAGACTACACCCTTCAACCAGATGAAATCGATGAAATCGAAGTCCTCAGCAGAGGGCTCAATTTCTGCACCACCACCAAAATGGACCCCATCAGTCTCGTGGCAGACACGGAGGAATTCATCAGGCGAATGAGGCTCCGGGAATTCTTCCACAGACCCCAAGAGGCCGACAGCGAACCCAAGGGGACGACCAATGAACCGGAACAGCAGACCGCGAGATCTGCGGTGCAGCAAACGAAAAGGAAAGAGTCGAATTGGACCCCTCCGGAAGGCCGCTGCCCGAGACTCAACATGTATGCTCAAGCCGTCCGAAGTCGTGTCAATGCCAGATTCACCAGTCGCATTCACAAGGCAGCCCCGAACGTCACCCAAGTACAACGCAACGCCATCTACGCTCTCAAAACCAACCGCACCATCGTCATCAAACCAGCAGACAAAGGAGGGGCCACCGTCATACTGAACAGAACCGACTACTGCAAAGACGTTTACTGACAACTCAACAACCAGGAACACTACAGACAGTTACCCGCAGATCCAACCAAGGAACACATCCGCCAACTCAACAGACTGATCAGGACCTTGGATCCAGACCTTCAGAGCACCCTACGTGCTCTCATCCCACGTAATCTCCGCATTGGAGATCTCTACTGCCTCCCGAAAATAAACAAGGCCAACACACCAGGCCGTCCTATCGTTTCAGGCAATGGGACCCTGTGTGAGAACCTCTCTGGCCACATCGAGGGTACCTTGAAACCCATCGTACAAGGTACACCCAGCTTCTGTCGCGACACGACGGACTTCCGACGGACTCAGCACCCATGGACCAGTTGAACCAGGAACATTCCTCGTCACAGTGGATGTCTCGGCACTCTACACCAGCATTCCCCATGACGACAGCACTGCTGCAACAGCCTCAGTACTCAACACCGACAACTGCCAATCTCCAGACGCAATTCTGCAACTCATCCGCTTCATTCTAGATCACAACGTCTTCACCTTCGACAACAAATTCTTCATCCAGATGCATGGAACAGCCATGGGGACCAAATTTGCACCTCAATATGCCAACATCTTCATGCACAAGTTTGAACAAGACTTCCTCACCTCACAGGACCTGCAACCGATGTTATACACCAGATACATCGATGACATTTTTTTCCTTTGGACCCACAGCGAAGAATCACTGAAACGACTACACGATGAGATCAATAAATTCCATCCCACCATCAGACTCACCATGGACTATTCGCCAAATTCTGTTGCATTCTTGGACACACTCATCTCCATCAAGGACGGTCACCTTAGCACTTCGCTTTACCGTAAGCCCACAGACAACCTCACGATGCTCCACTTCTCCAGCTTTCACCCGAAACACATTAAAGAAGCCATCCCCTATGGACAAGCCCTCCGTATACACAGGATCTGCTCAGATGAGGAGGAGCATAACAGACACCTACAGATGCTGAAAGATGCTCTCGTACGAATGGGATATGGCGCTCGACTCATCAATGGACAGTTCCAACGCGCCACAGCAAAAAACCGCACCGACCTCCTCAGAAGACAGACACGGGACACCACTGACAGAGTACCCTTCGTCGTCCAGTACTTTCCTGGGGCGGAGAAACTACGACATCTTCTTCGCAGCCTTCAACACATCATCAATAAAGATGAACATCTTGCCAAGGTCATCCCCACACCCCCACTACTGGCCTTCAAACAACCGCGCAACCTCAAACAAACCAATGTTTGCAGCAAATTACCCAGCCTTCAGAACAGCGACCACGACACCACACAACCCTGCCAGAGCAATCTCTGCAAGACATGCCAGATCATTGACTTGGATACCACCATTACACGTGGAAACACCACCCACCAGGTACGCGGCACATACTCGTGCGACTCGACCAATGTAGTCTACCTCATACGCTGCAGGAAAGGATGTCCCGAAGCGTGGTACATTGGCGAGACCATGCAGACACTGCGACAACGAATGACCGGGCATCGTGCGACAATCACCAGGCAGGAATGTTCCCTTCCAGTCGGGGAACACTTCAGCAGTCAAGGGCATTCAGCCTCTGATCTCCGGGTAAGCGTTCTCCAAGGCGGTCTTCAGGACACGCGACAACGCAGAATTGCCGAGCAAAAACTTATAGCTATGTTCCGCACGTATGAGTGTGGCCTCAACAGGGATCTTGGATTTATGTCGCATTACATCCACCCCCCACCATCTGGCCTGGACTTGCAAAATCCCACCAACTGTTCTGGTTTGAGACAATTCACACCTCTTTAACCTGTGATTATCCCTCTCCCTGGATCTGTAATGATTTGATTATCTGTAAATGCTCACGTTCCAAGCATTGTCCAGCATCTCTGACTTTGTCTATATAAATGTTTCTGGAACATACCTCTCCATTCACCTGAGGAAGGAGCAGCGCTCCGAAAGCTTGTGGTTGAAACAAACCTGTTGGACTTTAACCTGGTGTTGTAAGACTTCTTACTGTGCTCACCCCAGTCCAACACCGGCATCTCCACATCCTGATAATAAGTGACAGTGTAACACACACCAGAAATGGATTATATTATGTTGTCAACAAACCATGTCTAACTCACTATTATATGAAAACAAAATGTAGTTATGGTTCTCCAGATACTGACTGTGGCAGCTCTCACTATCTGAGACTGTCACAATGTCCGGGTGATTGACAGCGGCACCGGACCAATAGGATCAGGTGGGTCGGGAGTGGAGGAGCGACCGGGAGCGGCTGGTCCTCCAACCAATCGGAGTGAAAGGGAGGCGGGGCCTGCTATGATTGAAGCATGCGCAGTATGCGTAATGGCGACGGAGAGCAGCTGCTTTCTTACGTCCGTAGTAAGTCAGCTGTGGTGAACAATATGTAGAGAGCGAGAGATCGCGGGGAAGGGCGGAAACGCTGCGTAAGCACCTTGTGTGAGTCAGTAACCTTGGAAAAGAGTTAGCCGGACCCAGATTGTACCGAGCAAGACTGCAGCTCCTCATTTTCGGCTTGGATTAATGGCCTCCATCTTTAGTGGAAACAGTGTGCACCATGGCGCATGCGTGACCGCCATCTGTGTCGGGGCGATGTTTCAATGAGTGGGAGGAGCTTGTTCCCCATTGTTCAGAATGGAGACAACTTGTCCATCAAACTGGATTAGTCTTTCAGTCCCAATGTCTGAATGATGGGGCGGTGGATCGATGGAAAGAAAGGGAAATACATCCTGCTCTCCTGATTCCAATATCTCATGGTCTCAAGATCTGTGGTTCTGTCCACCCATGGCAGAAACGCAAGACTCTGAGTAGATGTCATCCTCAAATTGAGGGACTGCTGATGACGATGAGGGGCAAAGTATAGCTGGGGGCAAAGTACAGCAGGGAGCATGATCGGTCATTCTGGATGAGGGAGCCAGAGAAGAAATGTTTGGCATTTCTATCCTAGACTGACATTCATAGAATCCTGACAGTGCACAAGGAGGCCATTCGGCCCCTCAAGTCTGCACAATCTTCAGACTCAGGCAGTTTCTGAGGAGATGGACGGATTGAATGGTTAGGAAGTGGAATTTGTAGCAGTGAGTGAAGCCAATAGCTTCAGTCTTCCCAAGAATAAAATGGGGGAACTTTCTAACCCAGAGATGGAGAGATGTTTCAGGGAATCAAAGGATTTGAGGAGGACGGGAAGTTGGAGATTAAACCAAGATCAGCCATGATCATCGTGAATGTTGACGCAGCTCAATGGGGTTTATAAGAACTAGGAGCAGGAGTAGGCCATCTGGCCCCTTGAGCCTGCTCCGCCATTCAATGAGATCATGGCTGATCTTTTGTGGACTCAGCTCCACTTCCGGCCCGAACACCATAACTCTTAATCCCTTTTTTCTTCAAAAAACTATCTATCTTTACCTTAAAAACATTTAATGAAGGAGCCTCAACTGCTTCACTGGGCAAGGAATTCCATAGATTCACAACCCTTTGGGTGAAGAAGTTTCTCCGAAATTCAGTCCTAAATCTACTTCCCCTTATTTTGAGGCTATGCCCCCTACTTCTGCTTTCACCCGCCAGTGGAAACAACGTGCCCGCATCTATACTATCTATTCCCTTCATAATTTTAAATGTTTCGATAAGATCCCCCCTCATCCTTCTAAATTCCAACGAGTACAGTCCCAGTCTACTCAACCTCTCCTCGTAATCCAACCCCTTCAGCTCTGGGATTAACCTCGGGAATCTCCTCTGCACACCCTCCAGTGCCAGTACGTCCTTTCTCAAGTAAGGAGACCAAAACTGAACACAATACTCCAGGTGTGGCCTCACTAACACTTTATAGAATTGCAGCATAACCTCCCTAGTCTTAAACTCCATCCCTCTAGCAATGAAGGACAAAATTCCATTTGCCTTCTTAATCACCTGTAAACCAACTTTCTGTGACTCATGCACTAGCACACCCAGGTCTCTGCACAGCAGCATGCTTTAATATTTTATTGTTTAAATAATCCCGTTTGCTGTTATTCCTACCAAAATGGATAACCTCACATTTGTCAACATTGTATTCCATTTGCCAGACACTAGCCCATTCACTTAACCTATCCAAATCCCTCTGCAAACTTCCAGTATCCTCTGCACTTTTTGCTTTACCACTCATCTTAGTGTCATCTGCAAACTTGGACACATTGCCCTCGGTCCCCAACTCCAAATCATCTATGTAGATTGTGAACAATTGTGGGCCCAACACGGATCCCTGAGGGACACCACTAGCTACTGATTGCCAACCAGAGAAGCACCCATTAATCCCCACTCTTTGCTTTCTATTAATTAACCAATCCTCTATCCATGCTACTACTTTACCCTTAATGCCATGCATCTTTATCTTATGCAGCAGCCTTTTGTGTGGCACCTTGTCAAAAGCTTTCTGGAAATCCAGATATACCACACCCATTGGCTCCCCGTTATCTACTGCACTGGTAATGTCCTCAAAAAATTCCACTAAATTGGTTAGGCACGACCTGCCCTTCATGAACCCATGCTGAGTCTGCCCAATCGGACAATTTCTATCCAGATGCCTCGCTATTTCTTCCTGATGATAGGTTTACTCCTGCTCCTATTTCATATGTTCGTATAGAGGCCAGAATCCTGTGTAGGCCCAGACCGGATGGTAGGTTCCCTTCCCTGAGGACATTACTGAAACAGTTGTTTTTTCGTGGCAACCCAGCAATTTCCATGGTCACTTTTTTCCAGTGCCGGCCCCACAAATGACAAGATTCATTCAGCTCAGTTTCACAACCTGTGTTTTTTGGGTTCTCTCTCACTCCCTATTTTTCTGTTTTAAATCAATTTCACAGGATGTTAGAAGGGGCGGATTTGCAGTTGGAAAACAGACATCAGGATCTGAATATCATCGGATTTTAAACATGCAAGAAAATAGCAATGCTGGCAGTGCGGAGAAATGTGGGGACTGTGAGCAGGGATTCAGATCCCTGTCTGAGCTGGAAGCCCATCAGCCCAGTCACACTGGAGAGAGACTGTTCACCTGCCCAGAGTGTGGGAAGGGATTTACCTGGTCATTCAACCTGCTGAGACACCAGCGAGTTCATAGTGGGGAGACACCATTCACCTGCCCAGAGTGTGGGAAGGGGTTCACTCGATCATCAGGGCTGCAACAACACCAGCGAGTTCACACTGGGGAGAGGCCATTCACCTGCTCCAAGTGTGGAAAGGGATTTACTGATTCTTCCACTCTGTTGAAACACCAGCAGGTTCACACGGACGAGAGACCTTTTAAATGTGTAGACTGTGAGAGGTGCTATAAAAGTTCCCTCAACCTAATGCGTCATCAGCGAGCTCACACTGATGAGAGACCGTTCAGGTGCTCGGACTGTGGAACTGGGTTCAGGCAGTCATCTGAACTCATTGTACACCAGCGAATTCACACTGGGGAGAGGCCGTTCACCTGCCCCGAATGTGGTAAGGGATTCACTCAATCATCAGGACTGCTACAACACCAGCGAGTTCACACCGGGGAGAGGCCATTCACCTGCTCCAAATGTGGAAAGGGATTCAGCGATTCATCCACCCTGCTGAAACACAAGCAGGTTCACACTGAAGCGCGACCATTTGAATGCACTGACTGTGAGAAGTGCTATAAAAGTCCTGTGGACCTGATGCGCCATCAGCTTGTTCACACTGATGAGAGACCATTCAGGTGCTCTCACTGTGGGACAGGGTTCAGGCAATCATCTCAACTGACTGTACATCAGCGAATTCACACTAGAGAGAGGCCATTCATCTGCGCCAAGTGTGGGAAGGGATTCACTCAGTCATCCACTCTGCAAAGACACCAGAGAGTTCACACTGGGGAGAGACCGTTCCCCTGCTTCGTGTGTGGGAAGAGATTCACTCGGATGTCCATCCTGACAAGTCACCAGCGTGTTTGCAAATAATTAGTGATTATATTTTACTGTTAATCACACCCAGGAATGAACCTTGTTCATAAATTTCTACTGATGTTTTATCAAGAAAATTTGTCAGAAGAATCTAAGAAATTGAACTATTTTCTATGTGTAATACATTTTTTGTAACTAGTGAAGTGTGAGAGTGGTCCTTACAGTGGGAGAAAGAGTAACTGTGTGAATTTAAACTGTGAGTTTGATGTGTTAATGAGCCCAGCTCGACTTCAAACCAGATATTTACCGAAAAAATCTAGTTAAGTTGGGTAGAGAACAGAAACAGATGTGAATGGGTGTTGCGATTCAAAAGATGCAAGGTGTGAAAGAAAGGTGTCATGAATGAAGTATGGATAAAGTAAATTCAATTTTTAAAATTATGAATGTTAAAGTAAAGAGATTATTTTAAGCAATTCTGGGAGAGATTAGTTCGAACGAAATTGGGTAAAATGATGGAGAGATCAAAGGGAAAGAACGTAGTTAAGGGGATAGTGAAACTTGTGAAGATACTGTTTAAATCGCAGCCCAGAAAGCTGTGTGAAGGAAGCCAGATTTGAAAAGCCAGTTAACTGCTGGTTAACCTCAGGAGCAAATTGGAGCAAAGGCACAGTTTGGGACAAGGTTTCTGCATTTTATAGATCTTAAAATCTAAAAGGCATTGCTGGACAGATTGGGGAAGGTTAGCTCTGAGGTAGTTAAATTAAGATTGTTTGGAACTGTTTCAAGTATTGGGATGTGTGAAGCCATTGCCTTATTTTAAGTGTCCTTCTATTTCATTTTATTTATTTTCCGATTCCATCATGAACATTTACTTAAGAAACCATCACAAATAGTTGGGGACATCATTTCTGGAGCTCACAACCTCTCCTTCTCCTATACAAATTGCAAAGGCAAACTGTGGGGACAAATGTCTCAAATTTCCTTTCTGGCTGTGCCCTTAACAATAAATATACTCCAGCTCAGTTATAGGGGTTAATATTCCAGGTAAAGGTCAAATAAATCAGCATTGCGTGAAACAATGTGCGTTAAGTATTTTAAAATATTTCTAACAAAAGGTCTTCTTTTTGAAATGTTCTTCGCCCCCCCCCCCCCCCCTTTCATCTATCCTCACCTCTGACAACAAGTGTGTGGAGTTCATGGGGTTCCTTTGTCACTGAGATTGAGACAATCCGATCAGCTACCTCTGCTGCTTCCCTCCCTTCCACTAACCCACCAGGCCAAACTGTGTCTGAAGTTCCTCCTCGTCTGAGCCCTGAACTCGGATCTTTCTCCAGTTTCTCTCCTATCTTCTCTCTCCCTCTGAGCTTATATTGTCCATCAGACCCAACTTCTGTTCCCTTGACTCCATTCTCACAAAACAATTGACCATCCAACTTCTCTGCGTTAGTTGATATGTTTCCAGTTCTACCACATTTGGTTCTGTCCCTCTCACTTTAATGCAACATCATCACCCATCCTAAATAGAACACTTGGCCCCACCATCTTTACAAATTTCCAAGACATCTCCAATCTCCCTTTCCTCTCCAAATTCCTTGTACTCGGTGTTCTATCCCCAGCACCTCCCCGACCCCACTAGGTGACATCATCCAAAAGCACCGTGTTAGATTTTACATGTTCACTGACAACACCCAGCTCTACCTCACCCCTATCCCCATCCCTCTCCATTCCTCCTCTGTCACTAAATTATCAAACTGCTTATCCCACACCCAGTAATGGATCAGCAGAAACTTCCTCCAATTAAAATTTGGGAAGACCAAAGTCATTATCTTCAGTCACCACTACAAATTCCCTTTCCTTTTTAAAAAATAAACTTAGAGTAGAGTACCCAATTATATTTTTTCCAATTATGGGGCAATTTAACGTGGCCAATCCACCTAACCTGCACATCTTTGGGTTGTGGGGATGAAACCCAAGCAGACATGGGGACAATGTACAAACTCCACACGGACAGTGACCCAGGACCGGGATGCAAATTCCCTTTCCTAACTCCCGAGTCCATCCCTCTCCCTGGGAACTGTCTGAGGCTGAACCACACACTGCACAATCTCCATGTCAGATTTGACCCCTAGATGAGTTTCTGACCACATTTCCACACCATCACTAATACCAGCTATTTCACTCTCCATAATGTCACCTGTCTCCACCCCCACCCCAGCACATCTGCTGCTGAAACCTCATCCATGCCCCTTTTACCTTTAGACTTGATGACTCCTCTAATAATAATCTTTATTATTGTCACAGTAGGCTTACATTAACACTGCAATGAGGTTGTTGTGAAAACCCCCTAGTTGCCACACTCCAGCAGCTGTTCGGGTACACGGGGAGAATTCAGAATGTCCAATTCACCCAACGAGCATGTCTTTCAGGACTTGTGGGAGGAAAGCGGAGCACTGTTCTAGATTCTCCTTGGCTGTGACCTCTGTTTGTCTCTGGCATTGTTCTAGATTCTCCTTGGCTGTGACCTCTGTTTATTCTTATTGACTTCTCACAACTGATTTCTACACTGGAGCTGGTTTGCCTAATTTCTTGATTACACATTGTAGTAAGATACTAAAACTAGGGGAGTACGTTGCTGCAGTGGGTTAGCCCTGTTGCCTCATGGTGCCGAGGTCCCAGGTTCGATCCCGACCCTGGGTCACTGACTGTGTGGAGTTTGCACATTCTCCTCGTGTCTGCACGCATCTCACCCCCACAACCTAAAGATGTGCAGGGCAGATGAATGTGTCATGCTAAATTGCCTCTTAATTGGAACAAAAAGAATTGGGTACTTAAAAATTTTTTTTAATTGAAGGCTTCCGATTCCTGCGGTAATTTACAACATTCATACATTCTCTGTGATGCAGTGTTAATGTAAGCCTACTTGTGACACTAATAAAGATTATTATTATTACCCATCCAGACAAGTGGAGTATTCCATTACACTCCTGATTTGTGTCTTGTAGATGGTGCACATGCTTTAGGGAGTCAGGAGATGAGTTACACACCTTTGATCTGCTCTTGTAGCCACAATATTTATGGCTAGTCCAGTTTGGTTTCTGGTCAATGGCAATCCCTAGGGTGTTGCCAGTGAGGGATTTAGTGATAGTAATGCTATTAAATGTCAAGGTTAGATCCTCTCTTGTTGGAGATGACACAGTCTGCCACTTGAGAGACACAAATGTTACTTACCACTTGTCAGTACAAGCCTAGATATTATCTTGCTGCATTTGGCCATGGACTGCTTCAGTAACTGAGGAGTCGCAAATGGTGAACATTGTGCAGTCATCAGCGAGCATCCCCATTTCTGACCTTATCATGGGAGTACGGCCATTGATAAAGCATCAACTGAAACTAGTTTGGCCTAGGACACAGTTCTTCAGTGAATTTCACAAAACATTTCTTCATGAGTTATTTTACATTTGACAAATCACATCGGGGGCTGGTTTAGCTCACTGGGCTAAATCGCTGGCTTTTAAAGCAGGCCAGCAGCACGGTTCGATTCCCGTACCAGCCTCCCCGGACAGGCACCGGAATTTGGCGGCTAGGGGCTTTTCACAGTAACTTCATTGAAGCCTACTCGTGACAAGCGATTTTCATTTCATTTCATCTGCACACTCACACCGATATCCTCACATGAGGCTGCAAGGGCTCCATCCAATGCAGACAATTCAGACTTTCAGGTGATCTCATATTAAAACGTATATTTGTCGTCTACATAAACGATTTGGAGGAAAATGTAGCCGGTCTGACAAGTAAGTTTGCGGATGACACCAAGATTGGCGGAGTGGCAGATCATGTTAAGGATCGTCAGAAAATCCAGCAGGACATAGATAGGGTGGAGACTTGGGCAGAGAAATGGAGTTTAAACCGGCCAAATGTGAGGTAATACTGTAAATGACAAAACTCTTAGGAATATAGAAAGTCAGAGAGATCTGAGCGTGCAGGTCCACAGATCTTTGAAGGTGGCAACACAAGTGGGCAAGTTAGTCAAGAAAGCATACGGAATGCTGACCTTCATTGGATGGGGCATCGAGTATAAAAACTGGCAAGTCATGCTATAGTTAGCACTTGGAATATTGCGCACAATTCTGGTCACCACACTACCAGAAGGATGTGGAGACTTTGGAGAGGGTGCATAGGAGGTTTACCAGGATGCTGCCTGGTCTGGAGGGTGTTAGCCATGTGGAGAGGCTGAATAGACACGGACTTTCATTAGAAAGAGGGAGGTTGAGGGATGACCTGATCGAGGTCTACAAGATTACGAGGAGCATGGATAGAGTGGATGGGCAGGCACTCTCTCCCAGGGTGGAGGGGTCAGTGACCAGGGGGCATATATTTAAGGTCCATGGGGCAAAGTTTAGAGATGTGAGAGGCAGGTTTTTTTATGCAGAGGGTGGTGAGTGCCTGGAATGCATTGCCAGGGGAGGTTGTGGAAGCAGCTACATTAACGGCGTTCAAAAGGCATCTTGAGAAACACATGGATAGGATGGGTATGGAGGGATATGGCACAACGAAGTGCTGAGGGTTCTGGCAAATGTTAGTATAATGACCGGTACAGGCTTGGAGGGCCGAAGGGCCTGTTCCTGTGCTGTATTGTTCTTATTTCAACCAACCAATCCACCAGTGTTTGTAAATAGTTTACTCAATTGTTTTAGTTTGAACAAGACTTTTAATGATTAGGAAGGACAGGAATTTCAGATGTTAAATTGAAATAAATTTATTTAAAATAAAGATACATATCAATACAGAAGGAAAACGGGAAACTGATCGATACAGAAGGAAAAGGGGAAACTCATCGATAGGGAAGGAAAAGGGAAAACTGATCGATACAGAAGGAAAAGGGGAAACTGATCGATAGGGAAGGAAAAGGGTAAACTGATCGATACAGAAGGAAAAGGGGAAACTGATCGATACGGAAGGAAAAGGGGAAACTGATCGATACGGAAGGAAAAAGGTAAACTGATCGATACGGAAGGAAAAGGGTAAACTGATCGATAGGGAAGGAAAAGGGGAAACTGATCGATACGGAAGGAAAAGGGTAAACTGATCGATACGGAAGGAAAAGGGTAAACTGATCGATACGGAAGGAAAAGTGGAAACTGATCGATACAGAAGGAAAAGGGTAAACTGATCGATACGGAAGGAAAAGGGTAAACTGATCGATACGGAAGGAAAAGGGTAAACTGATCGATACGGAAGGAAAAGGGTAAACTGATCGATACAGAAGGAAAAGGGGAAACTGATCGATATGGAAGGCAAAGGGTAAACTGATCGATACAGAAGGAAAAGGGTAAACTGATCGATACAGAAGGAAAAGGGTAAACTGACCGATACAGAAGGAAAAGGGGAAACTGATCAACACAGAAGGAAAAGGGTCAACTTGTCGATACAAAACAGACTGTTTCCATTTCTCTTGGCTGATCAGGCTGTATAAACATAATCCCTCTTGTATCATTTCCTGACAACAATTATTTAAAAAATTTTTTTTTAATTTTTTTTAAAAGAGTATCCAATTCATTTTTTTCCAATTAAGGGGCAACTTAGCGTGGCCAATCCACTTAGCCTGCACCTCTCTGGGTTGTGGGAGCAAAACAGGGCAGAAGGTGCAAACTCCACATGGTCAGTGACCCAGAGCTGGGATCGAACCTAGGACCTCAGCGCCGTGAGGCAGCAATGTTAACCAATGCCCCACCGTGCTGCCTTTTTGACAACAATTCTGATGGGAATCTTGCTTTGGGGATTCCAGTACTTGGCTGACAATGGACCTTCTCCTCGGGTTTTAAATCCTTAAGTAGCTCCTCCCTCAGTTTGAATAAACTGGTTAGAACTCAATGGTTGGTCAATTTCATTACTGAATCATTTTTAAAAAAAAAAATTTCTATTGAAATTTTTACAAAATATAAACATCTTAACTCTTAACAAACAACCGCGGTAACACCCCAAGAACAATACCCTCCCAACTTCAAACAAAAGGAAAAAAAACCCAAACAACAAAAGGGAAAGAGATAGCACCCACCACATCCCACAGACCCATGTACACAGTTCTCCCTCCCCCCGATCCAAACCCCCCCCCGGGTTGCTGCTGCTGTCGGTCTATTTTCTTACCGTTCCGCCAGGGAGTCCAGGAAAGGCTGCCACCGCCTGAAAAACCCTTGTACTGATCCCCTCAGGGCAAATTTCACCTTCTCCAATTTAATGAACCCTGCCATATCATTGATCCAGGCCTCCACGCTTGGGGGCCTCACATCCTTCTATTGGAGCAAGATCCTCTGGGCTACTAGGGACGCAAAGGCCAGGACACCGGCCTCTATCGCCTCCTGCACTCCCGGCTCCACTGCAACCACAAAAATTGCGAGTCCCCAGCCTGGCTCGACGCTGGATCCCACCACCCTCGACACCGTCCTTGCTACCCCCTTCCAAAACTCCCCCAACTCTGAACACGCCCAAAACATATGGGCGTGGTTCGCTGGGCTCCCCGACCACATAGCACACCTGTCCTCGCCCCCGAAAAACCTACTCAACCTCGTCCCAGTCACGTGGGCACTATGCAGCACCTTGAACTGTCTGAGGCTAAGCCTCGCACAGGAAGAGGAGGAATTCACTCTCTCCAGGGCATCCGCCCACGTCCCCTCCTCAATCTCCTCACTCAGCTCCTCTTCCCATTTACCCTTCAGTTCCTCCACCGAGGCCTCGTCTACCTCCTGCATTACCCGGTATATGTCTGAAATCCTCCATCCCACACCCCTGAGAGCAACCGATCCCGCACCCCTCGTGGGGGCAGCAGGGGGAACCCCTCCACCTGCTGTCTGGCAAACGCCCTCACCTGCATGTACCTAAACATGTTCCCCGGGGGGAGCCCAAACTTCCCCTCTAACTCCCCCAAGCTCGCGAACCTCCCCTCCACAAACAGGTCCCTCAACCTCCTAACCCCTGCCCTGTGCCAGCCCAGAAATCCGCCATCAATGCTCCCTGGGACAAACCGATGGCTTCTCCGTATCGGGGCCTCCATCGAGCCCCCCACTTCTCCCCTGTGCCGTCTCCATTGCCCCCAAATTTTGAGTGTAGCCGCCACCACCGGGCTCGTGGTATACCTCATTGGAGGGAGCGGCAACGGCGCCATTACCAGCGCCTCCAGGCTCGTGCCCACACAAGATGCCGCCTCCATCCTCTTCCAAGCTGCCCCTTCCTCATCCATTACCCACTTACTCACCATCGCTGCGTTGACAGCCCAATAGTACCCACAGAGGTTGGGCAACGCCAGCCCCCCCCCCCCCCCCCCCCAATCCCTGCCTCGTTCCAGGAACACTCACTCTTCTCACCCTCGGAGTCCCATGCGCCCACACAAATCCCGTGATACTCCTGTTGACACTCCTAAAAAAGGCCTTCAGGATAAGGATGGGAAGGCACTGGAACAGGAACAAAAACCTCGGGAGCACCGTCATCTTAACGGACTGCACCCTCCCCGCCAGTGACAGCGGTAACATATCCACCTCTTAAACTCCTCCTCCATCTGCTCCACCAACCTTGTGAGGTTGAGCTTATGCAGGGCCCCCCAGCTCCCCGCCACCTGGACCCCTAGGTACCTGAAGCTCTTCCCTGTCTGCTTCAATGGGAGCCTACCAATCCCCTCCTCTTGATCCCCCGGATGCACCACAAACACCTCACTCTTGCACAAGTTCAACTTATACCCAGAGAAACCCCCGAATTCACTAAGAATCCTCATCACCTCCGGCATCCCCCCCACCGGGTCCGCCACATACAGCAACAGGTCGTCCGCGTACAGCGACACTCGATGCTCCTCCCCACCCCTCACCAGGCCCCTCCAGTTCCCTGACTCCCTCAATGCCATGGCCAGGGGCTCAATCGCAAACGCGAAGAGCAAGGGGGACAGGGGGCACCCCTGTCTCGTCCCCCTGTACAGCCGAAAGTACTCCGACCTCCTCCTATTTGTGGCTACACTCGCCATCGGGGCCTCGTAGAGCAGCCTCACCCACCGGATAAACCCCTCCCCAAACCCAAACCTCTCCAACACCTCCCACAAATACTCTCACTCAACCCTATCGAAGGCCTTCTCCGCATCTAATGCCACCACTATCTCCGCCTCCCCTTCCACAGCCGGCATCATAATAACATTGAGGAGCCTTCGTATGTTTGTATTCAACTGCCTTCCCTTCACAAACCCCGTCTGGTCCTCATGAATGACCCCGGACACGCAATCCTCTATTGTAGTGGCCAGGATCTTTGCCAGCAGCTTAGCATCGACGTTCAGCAGCGAAATCGGCCTATATGATCCGCACTGCAGAGGGTCCTTGTCCCGCTTCAGGATCAAGGAAATCAGCGCCCGTGACATAGTTGGGGGCAAAGCCCCCCCTCCCTTGCCTCGTTAAAGGTCCGGACCAACAGGGGGCCCAACAGGTCCAAATACCTTTTATAAAATTCCGCCGGAAACCCGTCTGGCCCCGGCGCCTTCCCCGACTGCATGCTCCCTATCCCTTTGACCACCTCCTCCAGCTCGATCGGCGCCCCTAGTCCCTCCACCTGCTCCTCCTCCACCCTCGGGAATCGCAGCTTGTCCAAGAAGCGCCCCATTCCACCCCCTCCACCGGGGGCTCCGACCGGTACAGTTCCCCATAGAAGTCACTGAAGACCGCATTAACATCTACTCCCCTCCGCACCACCTTCCCAGCCCCATCCGTCACTCCCCCAATCTCCCTGGCCGCATCTCGCTTCCAGAGCTGGTGTGCCAGCATCCTGCTCGCTTTCTCCCCGTATTCATACGCCACCCCCTGTGCTTTCCTCCACTGAGCTTCCGCCTTTCTGGTAGTCAATAGGTCGAATCTGGCCTGAAGGCTATGCCTCTCCCCCAGCAATCCCTCCTCTGGGGCCTCTGCATATCTCCTATCCACCCGCACCATCTCCCCTATCACTCTCTCCCTCTGCTCCCCCCTCTCCCTATGGGTTCGGATGGAGATCAATTCCCCCCTCATCACCGCCTTCAATGCCTCCCAGACCGTCCCCACCCAAACCTCCCCGTTATCATTGGCCTCAAGGTACCTCTCGATACATCCCCGAACCCTCTCGGCCATCTCCTCATCTGCCATCAGCCCCACCTCCAAGCGCCAGAGCGGACGTTGGTCCCTCTCTTCCCCCAGCCCGAGGTCCATCCAGTGCGGGGCATGATCCGAAATGGCAATGGCAGAGTATTCCACCTCCTCCACCCTCGACACCAACCCCCTGCTCAGGACAAAAAAAATCAATCCTCGAGTAGGCCGTATGTACATGGGAGAAAAACGAGTACTCCCTGGCCCTTGGCCTCGCAAACCTCCAGGGATCCACCCCTCCATCTGGTCCATAAATCCCCTCAACACCTTAGCCGCCGCCGGCCTCCATTACTGAATCATTTTAATTGTTTTTTAACCATTTGGGTGAATGTCTCAGATCGAGATATAATGGGATTGTTTAATGTATCCCTCCTATCTGATCCTGCACAAGTCTTCAATTCATTGTATGACCTTCCATCTCAAAAAGGTTACCAAGAGCATGAAGCCTCACTGCTAACCATCTTATCAAATCATACATTTCTTCTTACAGAAGCTGGAGTACAGAATTTAAAACAGGCTGACATTAGTTTCAGGTATAACCCAGTCTTTTAACACATACTACAAACTGATTATTAAATCTTCAATTAAAATCAATTGACGATCACTATTTGTTTCTGATTGGTGAGTAATGCATACACTTCATTGATTAATACAATTGGTTAATAGCTGGATACTAAATGCCCCATTCAGGTAAATATTAGTCTCAAAATGGCTTCCTCGATCGTGTTCGCTTATAAAATGGAACTTGTCTGGAAATGAATAATTTCTACTGAAATTTACTACCTACTCCCACTTCTAGGTGTCTGTAAAGACTATTGTTCATCCCCCCCTGCATGATTCAATGGGTTAATGTATTCAGGAGAACAACCAAAGATGTGAGAACGGAAATAAACTCGAGTTAATGATGAGGGGTTATCGTTCAGTGGTTACATTCCCATCTCTGAGTCAGGAGGATGTGGGTTTAACTTCGCCTCCAGAAACCCAACCATAAAGCCCAGCTGGTATTGCGATGCTGTACTGAGGGAGTACAGCACTGTACTGAGGGAGTACAGCGCTGTACTGAGGGAATACAGCACTGTACTGAGGGAATACAGCACTGTACTGAGGGAATACAGCACGGTACTGAGGGAGCACAGCACTGTACTGAGGGAATACAGCGCTGTACTGAGGGAATACAGCGCTGTACTGAGGGAATACAGCACTGTACTGAGGGAGTACAGCACTGTACTGAGGGAATACTGCACTGTACTGAGGGAATACAGCACTGAGGGAGTACAGCCCTGTACTGAGGGAATACAGCACCGTACTGAGGGAATACAGCACTGTCCTGAGGGAATACAGCACCGTACTGAGGGAATACAGCACCGTACTGAGGGAATACAGCACCGTACCGAGGGAATACAGCACCGTACCGAGGGAATACAGCACCGTACCGAGGGAATACAGCACTGTACTGAGGGAATACTGCACTGTACTGAGGGAATACAGCACTGAGGGAGTACAGCAGTGTACTGAGGGAATACAGCACTGTCCTGAGGGAATACAGCGCTGTACTGAGGGAATACTGCACTGTCTTTCAGAGGAAACCTTCCAATCTCACCCCATCTGCTCTTGCAGCTCGACATAAAGGTTCTGCTGATGATATTTTGAAGGAGGAAGTTCTCTCGGGTGAACTGCTCACTATAAAGCCCTCGGTGATGAACACTGAACAGATAATCTGGTCATAATCATAGTTCTGTTTTGAACTCACTTTCTTGCTTCACAGATGCTGCCTGACCTGCTGAGTATTTCCAGCATCTTATTTGTGTTTGTTGGAGCCTGTTGTACACAATCTGGCTGCTGCATTTCCTACATCACAACAGTGACTACAATTCAAAAGAACTTGACTGTAAAGCACTTTGGGCCATCCTGAAGTTGTGAGAGGCGCTATATAAATACAAGTCTTCCATTAACAAAAGAGAAAAGACCCAACAATGGAACAGTCGGTAATAGGACATCAATCAGTCTTCTCTTATCTTAGAGAAATCAAGGACTCCCAATACTGGGTGTTTAATACAATTCACGTCCAATATAATTCATGTCCATTCTATTAATTCCTTTCACTGGGCTGGAGTTTAACATCAATGGAAATAAATCTGAACTGTCAGAATGAACATTGTTCATTCCTGGGTGTAGGAATCAAATCCCTGTAATCACAAGTGAACTCTCTGGTGTTTCAGACGAGCGGATGGCTGAGTGAATCCTCTATTGCACACAGGGCAGGTGAATGGCTTCTCCCCAGAATGGATTCGCTGGTGTTTTGTCAAATCACTTCCACTTTTAAAGCTCTTCTCACAGTCAGAACATTGAAATGGTCTCTCATTAGTGTGAACAAGTGTATGTGACCGAAGCTGCGATTTCAAAGCAAATCCCTTCCCACATTCAGCGCAGGTAAAGGGTTTCTCCCCAGTGTGAACTCGCTGGTGATCCCGAAGACTAGATGAACGAGTGAAACTCTTCCCACACTCAGTGCAGGTGAATGCTTTCTCTTCAGTGTGAGTACGCTGGTGTCCAAGAAGGTTCGCTGATTTAATAAATCCCTTCCCACACACGGAGCAGATGAACGGCCTCTCACCAGTATGGACACGCTTGTGATCAGTGAGGTGGGAAGAACAAGTGAATCTCTGCCCGCAGTCAGAGCAGTGGAATGGTCTCTCCCCAGTGTGAACCCGTAGATGTTCAGTGAGGTTAGATAAAGACCGGAAGCTCTTCCCACACTGTGAGCAAATGTACGGTTTCTCTCCAGTGTGAATTCGCTGGTGTGACACCAGTCTAAATGAATCAGCAAATCCATTCCCACACACACAGCAAATGAATGGTTTCTCCCCAGTATGACTGCGTTGATGAATTTCTAGTCCTGATGGGGATCTGAATCCCTTCCCACAGTCCTCACATTTCCAAGGTTTCACCATGATGCCACTGTCCTTATGTTACGTAGTTAGATAATCAGTTGAAGCCTTGTCCTCACACAGAACACGTGTATGGTTTCTCCCCACGTAAATGGTGCAATGTTTTTTCAGGCTGGGTAATTGGTTAAAGCTCTTTCTACAGTCAGTTCACTGGAACACTCTCACTCGGGTATGTGTTTATGTCTCGGTGCTTTGCCAGTCACACTGATGTTTCAGATCCTTTCCCACAAATAAACATTTCTCCTTCCATATTCAAAGGCTGATGATGAATGTCTCAAATCGTCTCTGTCCAATGCCCTGTAAAAGGAGTTGACAGTGTCAGTATCGCTGTCAGTCCATGATAGAAATTCAGAACAAATAATTCTAATCTCTATGGAATATTCTTCCATCTCTTGGTTCCCCAAATATGCTGCTCAATCAAAGTAAAAGAGAGCAAAATCCCAACAAAAACAAAGCAAAACTGGTTAAACTAAACCAGAATGTTGTTTTCTGTGGCCTCTGCATCCTGAGGTAACAACAGTTGTGGAAGGTATCAAGTGTGCTGGGAGACAACTCTTGGTCCTGCTCCAGGGCCACCTGAGCATGGGCAAGACCACAGAAGAGAGGCCAGCAGCCACAAGAAGCCCTACATTCTCCCCCATAGGGCTCCCCCATCTGGATCTACAAATTGGTGTTTTAAACAGATCAGGAGCAGACCCCTCTGTGCAACAAAGCTGGGAATGTGGAATTAACGTATCACAAAGCATTTAGGAGCAGCCCCTTCCGGTAAGTATACAGGGACTGTAACCTCCCCATTAGCATCTTCACAGTGCTGGAGGCCATTCAGCCCATCGAGTCTGCACTGACTTCTGAAAGAGCATCCTGCCTCGGCCCACTCCCCCACCCTAGCCCCAAAACCCCAACTAACCTGCACATCTTTGGTCTGTGGGAGGAAACCCACGCAGACACAGGAAGAAAGTGAAAACTTCACAAAGACAAATGCTCACCCAAACTCGGATTCGAATTTGTGTCCCTGTCGCTGAGGCAGCAGTGCTAAACACCTGTTGCCGTCATGCAGATTCCCAGTGGCACTAGGACCCAGCTGGAAAAGTGACCCCGAAAGTCCTGCCCATTCTCTCTTACGTCATCCAGAAGCCACGCATGCGTGTTTCTCCTCGCTGAACCAACATGGCGGCCGTTCACCCGGGCCTGATACCAGGCACAGGACCCAAAGCCATAAACTATGTACCGCAGGGTCTTATTTAGGGTTTGCAGCCTTCACTCAGGAGTTGAGAAACTCTCCCCGTCCAGAGCTGGCTCCATCGCTCCCCCTGGGATTCCATATCCTGACCAGTTTACTGCAGCCTATCTGCGCCACCACTTCCCGGTTCCCTCCGACTCGGAACAGAGAAGCTACCCAGAATGCCCAACGGCTGGCTGGCCCTGGAGCATGCGCACTCAGCGCCTAAGCAATGAGCGAGTTGGATAGAGCGGTTTCCGGACCGCGGGTGGTTGTGGGAAATAAGTCCACCATTCATCATCAACAGGAAGTCAAGTATTTATTGGAGACTAACCGCAGATCAGAATTGAAGTTGTAATTCTGTTTCTTTCTCTCCACTGATACGGTCTAACTTGATTAGCATGTCCAGCATTGGCTCTTTATATTTTGATACTGGAACATCTGCAGTGTTTTTGCATTTAAAAATTTAATTCATATGATGTTGGCGTCGCTGGCGAGGCCAGTATTTATTGCCCACCCATAACTGCCTTGAGCAGGTGGTGGCGAGCTGCCTTGGTGAACTGCTGCACTCCATGTAGCCACAGTGCTATCAGGGAGAGAGTTCCAGGATTTTGACCCAGTGACAGTGAAGGAACAGTGACATATTTCCAATTCAGGATGGTGAGTAGCTTGGAGGTGAACTTGCAGCTGATGGGATTTCTATGTGTCTGTTGCCGTTACCCCTTTGTGGATGTGGGTTTGGAAAGTGCTGCAGAAGGAGCCTTGTTGAGTTTCTGCAATGAATTTTGTAGATGGTACACACTGCTGCCACTGTTCTGGACGGAGTGGATGTTTGTGGATTAGGGTTTGTGGATTAGGTGCCAAGCAAATGGACTGCTTTGCCCTGGATAGTGTCAAGCTTCTTGAGTTGGAGCTGCACTCATCCAGGAAAGTGGAGAGTATTCCATTACATTCCTGACTAATTTGTACGTGCTGAATTCTCCCTCTGTGTACCCGAACAGGCACCGGAGTGTGGCGACTAGGGGCTTTTCACAGTAATTTCATTGCAGTGTCAATGTAAGCCTACTTGTGACAATAAACATTATTAATTAATATGTGATCATACAAATGCTGTCCCATCGGGGAGAAACCGTGCCAATGTGGAGGCTGTGGGAAGGGATTCAATTACCCGTCAGAACTGCATGTTCATCACTGCAGTCTCACCTGCGAGAGACCATTCACCTTTTCGGTGTGTGGGAAAGGCTTCACAACCTCATCCCACCTCCTGTCACACCATCGTATTCACAGTGAGGAGAGATCTTTTCAATGTTCTGACTATGAAAAAAACTACAAAAGGAGACGTGATCTGTTGAACCATAAACTCACTCGCACCGGGGAGAGGCCGTTCACCTGCTCCATGTGTGGGAAAGGATACACCCGTTCATTCAAAATGCTGACACACCAACTTGTTCATACTGATCAGAGGCCGTTTAAATGTCCTGACTGCGAGAAGTGCTTTGAAAGCCAGAAGGATCTACTGACACATGAACACACTCACACCAGGGAGAGACCTTTCATATGCTCTTTCTGTGGGAAAGGTTTCACTTGGGTGTCCAACCCATTTAATCACTAGCGTGTTCACACTGGGGAGAGGCCATTCTCCTGCGCCATGTGTGGAAAGAGATTCATCGTTCAGCCACACTGCTGAGGCACCTGCAAGGTCACAAGTGACTGCAGGGATTGGATTTGGATTTTGCTGTTAATCACATCCAGACTGAGCCATCTTCACTCTGACAGCTGGAGTTTGTTGTTGCTGATATTAATAAGCCTGAAAGCTGGGGTGTGCATTGATGTTTTGTATAAACATTGATTAAATCAGCTTTGATTCAGGCACTGTTTTGAATATATTATTTCTCCAGTGACAAGAGGAAACCGATTGATCTCCTGTTACTGACTGGGACATTTTTGGGGCCTTTTCTTACTCTGGGTTATTTCTGTTTTTTAAAATAAATTTAGAGTATCCAATTCATTTTTGTTTTCCAATTAAGGGGCAATTTAGCGTGGCTAATCCACCTACCCTGCACATCTTTAGGGAACACGCAAACACGGGGAGAATGTGAAAACTCCACACGAACAGTGACCCAGAACGGGGATAGAACCTGGGACCTCGGCGCCGTGAGGCAGGAGTGCTAACCATTGCACCACCGTGCTGCCCTAAATGATTAGCATTTTTAAACGTTTCTGCCCTGTTCCGAACCGGGACTGTGGGTTATTTCTGTTTTTCCCTGGTTCACCTTCTCCCAGATTAAACTCCAAGCTTTCATCAATCCTATTAATCTGTTGAAGGCATTGGGCGGTTGGTGAAATCCACCTAATGTTGGTGTCTATCGGAGGATTTCCCAGTTTTCTGATATTCCATTGTGGTTCTGGTGTTGATGTAATGATCGGAATTTCAATTCCAATGCTGATGATGGAGGGCCTGTGCTGTCAGAACTACAGAATCGTTACAGTTCAGGAAGAGCCCATTCGGCCCATCGAGTCTGTGCTGACTCTTTGAAAGAACATTCTACCTAGCCCCACTCCAGTGCCTTATCCCCGTAACCTTGCACATTCTTTCTTTTCAGATAGAAATCTAATTTTCTTTGAATACTTCGATCGAACTTGCCATGTTAAAATCTATTTATCTTCAAAATAAGAATCACAGGTCCGGTTGATTGGAGGTTTCCAAAAAAATACAACTTTATTGCAAATTATTCACCTTGATTCTCTTACATAAAAATAAATCAAAATTCAGGTCAAATAATAAATCAAAACATAATGAAGAGTGTTAAACGGAAACATCAAAAATCAATAGATGGTTCAGAATTTCTTAAGAGCATAGATTCAGAACAAAAAAATTAATCATGACTCCTTATTCTTAAAGAAATTCTTAGCAATGGTCTAACCCCTTATTTACTCTCATTGGTTCTAATTCTCAGCTGAGGCTCTCTGATTTATTCAAACTGTCTGTCACAGAACATGATTTGTTATCCAGGCATTGGTCATTACTTAAGATTCATTAAGATCTATCAAATTAATTAAATGTCTACATCCGCATGCCATGTGAACCAATTCTACAAAGATAAGGTGTTCTGCATTAACCTTGCTTGTTTCTAAGACTCATGTACATTCGTTTTCTGTTGCTAAGACTACAATGCTTTCTTATTACTAAATGTATTGTGGAACAATGGTCTCTACATTACTAAGGCTTTTATGCAATTTTTCTTGAAAGAATGTGAGCTTTGTACAGTAATTCTCATTTTTTTATCTGAAACCATGTTTCAGAGCAGCACGGTAGCACAGTGGTTAGCACTATTGCTTCACAGCACCAGTAACCCGGATCCAATTCCCGGCTTGGGTCATTGACTGTGCTTAGTCTGCATGATCTCCCTGTGTCTGCGTGGGTTTCTTCCGGGTGCTGCGGTTTCCTCCCACAAGTCCCAAAAGGCGGGCTTGTTAGGTGAATTGGACACTTTGAATTCTCGCTCTGTGTACCCAAACAGGAGCCGGACTGTGACGACTCGGGATTTTCACAGTAACCTCATTGCAGTGTTAATGTAAGCCTACTTGTGACAATAATAAACATTATTATTATTATGTCATTGGCTTTTTGAACATTCCATTTTATGTCTCAGTACTGAATTTAAAATGATACTGTATCAATTCATCAAGGTACCAACTAAATAAATGTGATTCAATAAATCTATCATTTCCCCCCTTTTGATTATTCAAAATAAAAATAGAATAAATCAATCACAAGAGTACAAAGTAAAGCAAAGAGACAAATGCCATAAAAATCAACACATTTGCAGTCTTTGATGAGAAAGTAATAGTAAGCGCCCTTCATATCTGACTGTTTCAGCGCTTTTTGATGTTTGTGACAATCTTTTACAGATACATTTGATTATCACAAATACAAGATGTATCACAAAAATAGCTACAAAGAACATAACCAGGCCTTGTACCACTGAAACCCCTAAAGATCCCAACTACTCCACATCCCAACTCCAAGAGTGCAGGGTTCGGGTTGTTTGAGATTTTCAACCTCACTTTTAATTTGTTTTGCCAAATTAGTGATCTCTTTGGAGCGATCTGGAATGTAAGTACAACATTCCGATCCGATCAGGGCACATGTCCACCTTTCTTGGCGAGAATATAACCAAGAGCTATTCGAATTTGCAAGGCCACAGTACGGATAGCTCGCATTTCAGAGGAAATCCTGAACAGGGCTGTCGAGGTGTCATTCGCTACCTTTTCTATGATGACAGCCAGTTTATTAACTCTTTGGCTGTCTTTGCATCACCATTAAAAAAACAAAGCGAAAAACTTGTCATGTGCAGTAATGGCACGTTTACTTCTTTGGACTGATAGTTTGTATCAGTAATTGTTCACCCTTGATGTCTCACATCACTGTCTTAAGGCCATATGTTCTTTTTTCCGTGTCAATTTTGAGCGTGATGCTAAGACAGGGTCATGGGATGAGTTTTTAAATCCAAAATTGACTATAAAATCATATCGAGTTGCCATATATAGATTATGTGTTAACTAAACTAAAATAAATGTAATTTCAACTTGTGAGTAATGTATAATACGGTCCCAGTTGTCACAGGATGAGATCTTACTCTTCCAGCCCGTATCTCATTATTGTTCTTGGTCACTTCTTTCTCTAGCCCTTCAGTGGGATGATCTGTTTAGGGAGAAAATTCACTTTGTTTTTCTTTTCGAATCTGATTTTTTCTTCTCATAACTTGTGTTAAATTCCAGCTTGTTCCATAATTCCATATTGTTACTTGAATGTGATCTCTGAATAATTGGATTGATACCCCTTTCTCTCTGACACTCCCCATTTGCAAATCATCTCACTCAAATATCATTCAAAATAACATCATCCATGGACTTAAAATATTCTCCAGCTCTCCAAATTGTCTGTATCCATCTTCTGGATATTCCTCATCGGGTTTACTTGCTACCAGGCCCTTACTTGTTCTTATCCAAATAATTTGCCCTGTCACTCATTTCGACAGGTAACTGTGTTTGATTCTATCCCAATTATTTTAAAGTCAGTTTCTCTGTGGAATATGTGTCAGTGCCTTGATCACTTAATGATGTTGTTTCACTCTGTTGGCCCCATTGACCATTTCCGGCCATGCGGTTTGTCAAGTAGTGTGCATGCATGGGGCCTGCTCTTCAATGCAGAATGGCAAGCCAGCCAATTAGTTTCTTCACACGTAACTCATCTGCACACGTACGCAGTGCCCCCAATGTCATACCACACATTCTTGAACCTTTTGTGATCTTATCAAAAGATCTCAAAGTTGTTGCTGATCTCTCCACGTATGATCCAGATGCCTTGGGTGGTGGCCAGAGTATCACATTTTTGTTCTCTTAAATAAAAGCCTAGACAAGGACACAAGCATTACCAAGAGAAAATGTATCAATGTAATAGCCTCCTCTAAACTTTCCCCTTCATATTAATGCCAGATTGAAATATTCCATTGAATTGCCCCCAATATTCCAATTCCCATTCCCTGTTTTGATTTCCTGTCTCATTCGTCTATCCTCAATTACTGAATCCTATCACAACCATGAGCCCTGGAGTTATCTTGCAGTCCAATATCTTCATGTTTAAAACAGAAATCAACATTTCCATTTGGTTCCAAGCAGTAACACTGTGATTGTTATTTGTCTTAAATTACACATTTGTTTTACGGTAATTTGCTCAATTACATTGTCTTTTCACATCACAGAAGTGTTTCAAATTCGAACAACAGTGTTGTTGGCTTTCAGATTCTTATTAATGTCCAGTTCAGACCTTCTTTGTCTGAAGTTGTAGGATCTCTTCTTCAAAATAGGCTTTGTCCTTATGTCCATGGACAGCAGCTAAACTGTATGTTTTTTTTTTACATCATCGTTGTTCTTGTTACTCATCAAATAGATTTCACTAGATTTCCGGTTGCGGTGACGTGGAGCTAAGCCGCATGTTCGGTGGCTCCCGCTATTTTCGGTCTTTTGGGCACCTTTAAGGGCCCGGAGCGGTGCTGGCTGGACTTTTCCCGGTGGGGGAACACATCTGCTGCGTTTATCTGCCGGTGGATGGACTGGACCAGGAGTGGGGCAGTCAAAAACTTGGCTTTGGAGCAGAGAAAGGTGCGAGGCAGGAAGATCAAGATGGCAGCGGGCAGGGAACCGGCAGCAGTGGGCGCAGGAGCTGCTTCAGGGAGCTGAAAGCTGAGCTGCTGGAACCGCTTAAGGCCTCACTGGATAAGCTCATGGCGACTCAGACGGCTCAGGGTGCAGAGATCCGAGAGCTATGGCAAAAGGCCTCGGAGAATGAGGATGAAATCCTAGGCCTAGCAGTGAAGGTGGAATCGCACGAGGTGCTCCACAAAAAATGGCAGGCGAGGATGGAGGAAATGGAGAACCGCTCGCGGCGGAAGAACTTGCGGATCCTGGGCCTCCCGGAGGGGCTGGAGGGATCTCACCTGGGGGTCTATGTGGCCTTGATGCTGAACTCGCTAATGGGTGCGGGGTCCTTCCAAGGGCCCTTGGAGCTGGAGGGTGCCCATCGAGGGTTGGTGAGAAATCCCAGGCCGTAAGAGCCGCCAAGGGTGGTGCTGGTCTGCTTTCACCACTTCGTCGACCGTGAGTGTGTGCTGAGATGGGCGAAGAAGGAGAGGAGCAGCAGGCAGGAGAACGGAGAGATTTGGATTTATCAGGACTGGAACGCAGAGGTGGCGAAGGGAAGAACTGGTTTTAACCGGTCGAAGGCAGTTCTGCACGAGAGAGGGGTGAAGTTTGGCCAGCTACAGCCGGCACGCCTCTGGGTCACTTATAAAGACCGCCAGCTCTATTTTGACTCCCCGGAAGATGCCTGGTCCTTCGTCCAGGCAGAGAAGCTGGACTCAAACTGAGGACTGATGGGGGGGTGGGGACTGATGTATACTGTCCGGAAGCTCTATTCTCCCTTGTACTTCTTTGTTGGTCCTTTTTTGTTTGTTCTCTTTTTGGGGCTTTTCAACTATTTATTTTGGTGCCTTTTTCACTGGTGGATGGTTGGGGAGCTGTATCGCGGGTGGAGGGTTGGGGAGCTGTATCACTGGTGGAGGGTTGGGGAGCTGTATCGCGGGTGGAGGGTTAGGGAGCTGTATCGCTGGTGGATGGTTGGGGAGCTGTATCACTGGTGGAGGGTTAGGGAGCTGTATCACTGGTGGAGGGTTGGGGAGCTGTATCGTGGGCCCGTTGGGTCGCGCGCCCTTTTCTTTCCCGTGGTTTAGGCCGGGGGCGGGGTTTCAGATGGAAGCGCGGGCTTTTTTCACATGGAATGTAAGGGGGCTGAACAGGCCGGTCAAGCGGGCATGGGTGATTGCGCACTTGAAGGGGCTAGGGACGGACGTGGCTAAGCTCCAGGAAATGCATCTCTTAGGGTGGCGGATAAGGTTAGGCTGAGAAGAGGGTGGGTTGGACAATCGTTCCATTCAGGGTTAGATGCGAGGAACCGGGGGGTGGTGATTTTGGTGGGAAAGAGCTTGTCGTTTGTGGCGTTGAGCGTGGTGGCGGATACGTAATGGTGAGCTGTAGACTCCAAGGGGAGCGGGTGTTGCTGGTCAATGTGTACGCCCCAAATTGGGACGATGCAGGCTTCATGCGGTGCATGCTGAGCCGGATTCCAGACCTGGAGACGGGGGGGGCTTGATATTGGGAAGAGATTTTAATACAGTGCTGGACCCAGCCCTGGATCGTTAGAGGTCCAGGACCGGTAAGAGGCTGGCGGCGGCCACAGTGCTGAGGGGGTTCATGGACCAGATGGGAGGGGTGGAGCCTTGGAGGTTTATGAGGCCGGGAGGTAGGGAGTTCTCGTTTTTCTCCCATATCCATAAGGCATACTCCCTGATCGACTTTTTTGTCTGCAGCAGGGCGCTGATTCCGAGGGTGGTAGGGGCAGAGTATTCGGCGATAGCCATATCAGACCACGCTCCGCATTGGGAGGACCTGGAGATGGGGGAGGGGAAGGATCAACGTCTGCAAGGTACCTTGCCCCCCTGCAAGGTACTCTTCGAGTCCGGTAGTGGTGGCTACCCTCAAATTCTGGGGGCAGTGGAGGAGGCATAGGGGGGAAGTGAAGGCCTCGGTTTGGTCCCCGATACGGGGGAACCAGCGGTTTGTACCAGGGAGGATAGATGAAGGGTTTTTGAGTTGGCACAGGGGAGGTATCAGGCGGATGGGGGACCTCTTCCGAGACAGGAAGTTTACGACCTTAGAGGAGTTGGAGGGGAAGTGGGGTCTACCCCCAGGGAATTCCTTTAGGTACATGCAGATTAGGGCGTTTGTTAGGTGGCAGGTAGCGGAGCTTCCGCTATTGTCGCCAAGGGATAGGGTGCTCTCGGGGACGTGGGTCGGCAAGGGTAGGATCTCTGCAATTTATCAGGTGATGCAGGAGTAAGAGGAGGCCTCGGTGGAGGAGCTGAAAGCGAAATGGGAGGAGGAGTTGGGGGAGGAGATTGACGAGGGGACGTGGGCGGACGCCCTGGGGAGGGTGAATTCCTCCTCTTCTTACGCACAGCTTAGTCTAATCCAGCTAAAGGTGCATAGGGCGCATATGACTGGGACCAGGCTGAGCCGGTTCTTTGGGGGTGAGGACAGGTGTGGCAGGTGTTCGGGGAGCCTAGCGAATCATACGCACATGTTCTGGGCGTGTCCGGCATTGGAGGGTTTCTGGAAGGGGGTGGCGGTGACCTTATCTAAGGTGGTTGGCTCCAGGGTGGGACCGGGCTGGGGTCTCGCTATTTTTGGGGTAGCATCGGAGCCGGGAGTGCAGGAGGCGAGAGAGGCCGGTATTCTGGCCTTTGCATCCCTAGTAGCCTGGTGTAGGATCCATTTGCAGTGGAAGGATGCGAAGCCCCCAAGCCCGGAATCTTGGATCAACAACATGGCCGGGATCATTAAACTGGAAAGGGTCAAGTTTGCCCTGAGGGGGTCGGTGTAAGGGTTCTTCCGGCGGTGGCAGCCTTTTCTTGATTTCCTGGCGGAGCATTAGAGGGTGGTCAACTTCAGCAGCAACCTGGTTGGGGGGGGGGGGGGGGGGGGGGGGCTACGGGTTCATTACGGGGGTTTGTTCTCATGGCTCTATGTTTATTACTCTTTCTTGTTGGTTATTTATTGTTTTTGTATGGGGGGGGGGGGCGGTTATTGTTTTTCTCTTTTCGTTGCTGGGATAACATTTGTTTTTGGAAAATTTGAATCAAAATTATTTTAAAAAAAAATAGATTTCACGTTCAATTTCATCCCGCCTTGTTCACCTATCGCCCATCCTGTTCTCGGCTCTTCATTCACTCCGTGTATCCCGTCATCACAATGGCTTCCTCTAATCGCTCTTCCCCAACCCTACTCACTCCCTCAACTCCAATCTGCCTCAATGTTCATATATCCCACTTGGTTGTTCCTCTCGTCCTGAACTACTGCAACCCGCCCATTTGAGTAACAGACACTCCCCTTGAGCCCTTCTAGCATCTGAGATCATTTTCAATCTTCCCATGTTCAGAATCTGCTCCATGGAGTGTTCTAAATGGATTTCCTATATCCAGCAGCAACTGCTGATTGCCTGTTGGAATAACAGATTACAGGCAGGTCACTTATAATCTCCATATTGTTGGCTCAGTGCAGCAATGTAACTATTCCCATTATTGTGGCCATGTATGTGGAAGGGGGCCAGTAAAATCTGGCAAACCTAATGCTGACACTGTTGCTGGGATTTGTCTGAGACTGGCGAATGTGACCCCGCGCTTCTCCATCAATTCTGTCTGTTATAACTTCTCACTGAATGCCCACCCAACCTTTGACTGGATTTTAAATCAGGCCGACTATTCCTGCAAAACTGAAAGTCTTACAAAGGAGGTGGCACGGTGTTTAACACAGCGCGAGGGTCTCGGGCTCCACTCCAGCCTTGGGGAGCTTGCACTTTCTCCCTGTGCCTGTGTAGGTTTCCTCCCACAGCCCAAACACGTGCAGGGTAGGTGTGTTGGCCATGATCCAAGGATGTGTAGGTTAGGTGGGTATATGGAGATAGAGCGGGGAGTGCACCTGGGCAGGGCGCTCACAGAGAGGGTCAGTGCAGACTGATAGGCAAATGGCCCCTGTCTGCACTGTTGTGATTCTGTGATGCTATGATTCTGTCAAATAAATTCTCAAATTCCCGAAGCGACTGCGAATCTTGTTCCACTTGCAGTTACCTGTAAATTAAAACACAAAAGATCCATTCTGCTTGGGGCAAAATGGGTTAATTAATCGGAACATATCTGACAATTCAAACTTAAAATTTGTAATTCCCAATTCCTGTAAAAATAGAAATACATCTTCAGCTGTTAACAGGCAAGAGTTAATTCTCTGCTCCTTTGAAAACATTGCTTTGTAGTCACTGGCTTTTTGCGAGTCTTTTATTCAACTACATTGTAAAGTTGAGCCCAACAAAAGATGTGTTTTGTGAAAAATCAGTTTTGTGTCTTCAACCGCAACTTGAGTCTGGGAGAAATGTTACTACTTAACTCTATTCTATTCTACTTTTTAAACAAACACGACTTTAATAAGCAGCAAACAATGTCCCTCTGAATCTTCTGCAATGCGTATTAAACAGCATTAATTACCGAGAACAGCTTCTTGGGAAACACTGGGCTGTGATTTTGGACAATCCAGAGAACCACTATGGAACCGGTCAGTTGATGTGAACTGGATGTGATGTAATGGGGATTCTCTTTACCTGCTTCTTACTGGATTTATCATCCCCTTTTAAAGGTGTTTATTGTAGAGTTAAATTGGTAGTTTTCCAGTGTTCAATTTATTTAAGCGGGGACATAAGTTGATTAATTTTCTAACTAGCTTTGAACATCCTGATATCTTATGAGGGGATAGGTACTAAATGTCTCAGGGTAGCAAAAAAACAGGGAAGACTTGTATAAAATGATGGAAGATTGTGCAATGCCCAACCAGAGTAAATGAATGAAACTGAGCCCGTGCCAATATTTATAAATCATTGATTAAAGGATATGGAAGCAAGATAGACACATGCAATTCGGGCTATTGCTCATGTGGACGGTAAACACCAACATGACTGCTTCGACCGTTGGACCTGTTTCTGTTCTTTGCTGCTGTCCCTCAGAGAAATGGTGAGTTTCTGGGGATCCCTTGGAATACTTCAGGCTGCCGGTCTTGGGACTGTTTCTTTAAAAATGGGGATGGGAGGAGGTATGAGAATGGTTGGTCATATATTCCTCAAAGGAAAGGTTGCCAGGGGAGTATGGAAATAGAATAAGTTGGGGCCTGAAACCCTTTTGAACTCCCAAGAAGGAACCCCTGAGAAAAGTTCTTATTATATTGAAGAATTAAACCACAAAAAATTATAGTTATTGTGCAATAGATACAAATATACAAAAACAAACTTTAAAAATATTTCTATGTTTTAGTGTAATAAAATTCGGTTATTCAGCAAATACTTCCAAGTTTTACCTTTGTTTTGCTATCTGTAATGGGAATACCCACTCTCGCCCTACCCCTGGCCTCTGCTCTTCTCCAAACCCAGGACTAAACCAAGTTTAGGATGATTTAATCAATCACGACACATGTTTTTCTAAATAAATTTAGAGTACCCAATTTTATTTTCCAATTAAGGGGCAATTTAGCGTGGCCAATCCACCTACCCAGCACATCTTTGGGTTGTGGGGGTGAAACCCACGCAGACATGGTGAGAATGTGCAAGCTCCACACGGACAGTGACCCAGGACCGGGATTCGAACTTGGGTCCTCAGCGTGGCAGTCACAGTGCTAACCACTGCGCTACGTAGCACCAATCATGACTAATGTTCAGGACTACACCATTACAGTGATGGTTTGAGCTTCCTGCCCTACGTATGCACCAAGACTGCGACTGAAATCCAAATTTATGCCTTTGCTACCTCCTAAACTTAGTTTTTCCAGCACATCTCCCACATTCTACCTTCCCCAAACTGGAGATCATTCACAATTGGTGCCTATGACTTGCAGCAAGTCACTGTGACCCACCTTCCATCTTCCATTATCTAAATTGGCTTCTGGACTAGAAACAGCTTTTTAAAAAAATGTCACCTTTGATTTTTAAACCCTGTGTGGCCTTTCTCCTCCCCATCTCCTTCAATCCTACAATGCTGCACACTTGCTCCACTACCCCGTCATTTCCCTGGATTTATCTACTTTGCCAATTCCAGCCTGTTGAACATTCCTGACTTTAATCACTCCATTGCCAACTGTACCTTCAGCTTCCTGACTCCAAGTTCTGGAAATCTTTGCCTTGATTGCGCTGCCTCTCCATCGCCCTTCTCTTACGATGCTTCTTAAATTCTTGCTCTTTGAGCGAGCTATTATTTGCCTGGCCTAATCACCTTACGTGACATGGGTTGTGATTTTTGTTCCATAATGCATTTGTAAATTGCCCTGGAATGTTCAATTGCAATAAAGGCACGACATAAATGCAAGTTGGGGGGTTTTAACCAGGTCTTTTCAGTTTTGTAACCAGGCCAGAAACGTGTCGGGAGGAATACAGATCTAGAATTGAGAGATAGTCGGGCACAGATTTGCAAAGCAACAAAAATATTCAAGGACGGTGGCACAGTGGTTAGCACTGATACCTCGCAGCTCCAGGTTCCATTTCAACTTCGGGTGACTGTCTGTGCAGAGTCTGCAGTTTCTCCCCGTGCCTGCGTGGGTTTCCTCCCACTTTCCAAAGTTGTGCAGGTTTGGTGGACTGGCCGTGCTAAATTGCCCCTTAGCATCCCAAAAGTTAGGTGAGGTTATGGATTTGCGGGGATAGGGTGGAGGCGTGGGCTTAGGTGGGGTGCTCTTTCCAAGGACTGGTGCAGACTCGATGGGCTGAATGGGCTCCTTCTGCACTGTAAATTCTACGATTCTGTGTGTGAAAGTTTTCAACTGGACGTCATTACGTCATCACCTCTTTGTTTCAAACGAGAAACTCCACTTTGCACACTTTTTATTTCTTTTGATCTCAGAATTTTGTCCGTCTTTTTTTGGTGTTAGTTGTGTCAGGAATAATTCTTTTTTGAACCTGACAAGAATTTTTAACACAAGATCAATCCAACACAGGATCGGCCACATTCATTTCAGATATCCCAAATTCCAATAAATTCTATTAAATTAAAATGATCTTACCCTTAAGTGTGTGAATTTGTATCCGGATTAAAATTCCTACAGGTTGATCACAACTATCCTGGAATCATGCCTCTGGCCAGAAAAACATGACTCCAGGTTTCGTTAGCTGTTTGCTCAAAGATTACAATTTTGACAGAAAAGATCAACACTTGAAACAGACTCAGACGAATATCATTCACACACAGGCAGCGAAACATATCAAATACTTCAAAACAACAAATGAATTATGTCAGTGTCCTTGTATTTCTGTTGTAAAGTTCCAAGAATGTCTGTAATAAAAACTCCAGACAAGGTTAATTCCTCAGAAAGATAAACCTTAACGATAACATGATTCTACGAACATCCACATATACAAATAAAACACACAGATTCCTCTGCTCGTAAAGTTCAAACAGTTAATCATCAGCCTTCTCTCGCTGCTACAGATGTTTAAAGAGACAAAGGACTGCAAGCTCACACTCTTGTAGAGGCACGGATAGTAAGTTTTCAGATGACACCAAGATTGGCTAAATAGTGGATAGGGAAGAAGGTTATATAAGATTGCAACAGGGTCTTGATCAAGTGGGCCAGTGGGCTGATGAAAGGCAGGTGGAGTTTAATTTGGATAAATGTGAGGTGATGTATTTTGGCAGATCAAATCATGGCAGGACCTACTCAATTAATGGTAGGGAGTTGAGGAGAGTTACAGAATAAAGAGATCTAGGGGTACAGGTTCATAGCTCCTTGAACGTGGAGACGCAGGTGGACAGGGTGGTGAAGAAGGCATTCAGCACGCTAGGTTTTATTGGTCAGAATATTGAATACAGGAGTTAGGATATCTTGCTGAAGTTGTACAAGAAATTGGTAAGTCCACACATGGAATATTGTGTTCAGTTCTGGTCACCCTATTATAGGAAGGATATTGTTAAACTATAAAAGTGTGCAAAAGAGATTTACTCGGATGCTACCAGGACGTGATGGTCTGAGTTATAAGGAGAGGCTGGATAGGCTGGGACGTTTTTCCCTGGAGCATAGAAGGCTTTGGGTGATCTTATAGAAGGCTATAAAAGAATGAGGAGCCGAGATAAGGTAGATAGTCGACACCTTTTCCCAACGGTAGAGGAGTCTAGAACTAGAGGGCATAGATTTAAGGTGAGAGGGGAGAGATACAAAAGAGCCCAGAGGGGACATTTCTTCACACAGATGGTGGTGAGCATCTGGAATGAGCTGCCAGACGCAGTGGTAAAGGTGGGTACAATTATGTCCTTTAAAAAACAGTTAGACAGTTACATGGGCAGGGTGGGTATAGAGGGCTTTTGAGTATAAGACACCGAACAAGGAACCATTCACACCCCAATCGAATTGGCTTCCACCCGAAAAGAAAATAGATCCAAAAATACTTAACTTTATCCAAACGATCGGTTTAGAAACTGGTAAGATTAAACAAATAAGGGACAAACAAAATCTCTCACGAGCGAAAAGACAGGCAATCAGATAATTAAAATCAAATTTGAATATCATAATAAAATCAGCGGATAAAGGCAACAATATTGTTCTAATGGATCGACAACAATATCTTTTTGAGACTTACCGATAATTGAACAATACTGAATATTATACAAAATTACTGGAACCGACATATTGCCAAAAAACACCTCCTCCACAACAGTCCTCAATACTGGGGCCCCGCAAGGCTGCGTACTTAGCCCCCTACTGTACACACATGACTGCATGGCAATATTTGGTTCCAAATCCATCTACAATTTGCTGACGACACGACCATAGTGGGTCGGATCTCGAATAATGACGAGTTAGAATACAGGAGGGAGATAGAGAACCTAGTGGAGTGGTGTAACAACAATCTATCCCTCAATGCCAGCAAAACTAAAGAGCTGGTCATTGACTTCAGAAAGCAAAGTACTGCACACACCCCTGTCTGCATCAACGGGGCCGAGGTGGAAATGGTTGACAGCTTCAAATTCATAGGTGTGCACGTCACCAACAATCTGTCCAGGTTCACCCACGTCGACGGTACCACCAAGAAAGCACAACAGCGCCCATACTTCCTCGGGAAACTAAGGAAATTTGACATGTCCACACTAACTCTAACCAACTTTTACAGATGCACCATATAAAGCATCCTATCTGGCTGCATCACAGCCTGGTATGGCAACTGCTCGGCCCAAGGCCGCAAGAAATTTCAGAGAGTCGTGAACACAGCCCAGTCCAACACACAAACCTGGCTTCCATCCATTGACTCTGTCCACACCTTCCGCTGCCTGGGGAAAGCGGGCAGCATAATCAAAGACCCCTCCAACCCGGCTTACTCACTCTTCCAACTTCTTCCATTGTGCAGGATACACAAAAGTCTGAGAATACGTACAACAGACTCAAAAACAGTTTCTTCCCTGTTGTTACCAGACTCCTAAACAGCCCTTTTATGGACTGACCTGACTAACACTACACCCCTCTATGCTTCACCTGATGCTGGTGTCTATGTATTTACATTGTGGACCATGTGTTGCCCTTTTATGCATTTTGTTTTTATTTTATTTTATTTTCATGTACTAAATAATCTGTTTGAGCTGCTCGCAGAAAAATACTTTTCACTGTATCTCGGAACACGTGACAATAAACAAATCCAAATCATAGACCTATTAACACAACTTTAGAATTGCCACTATATCAGTGAAAAACAAATGAAAAATCGAATTGCAGAATACATAGATTCATTTTTAAACCCATTGGCTCAGAAATATTCAAGCTACATCAACGGTGCATTTCATTTCACAGAAACAGTTAATTCCCTTTAGTATCACTTCAGATGCTTTTCACAGTAACTTCATTGCAGTGTTAATGCAAGCCTACTGGTGACAATAAAGATTATTAAATTATTATTAAAGATGTGACGCTGTTCACAATGGAAATCGATGTCCTTCAAAAAGATTCACAATTCAATTAGTAATCCATTGGCACCATTACAAATAATGAACAAGATACAACCATCAACACATATAATTTCCAATTCAACCACACAAGTCGTCCAAAACCAACCAAAGATACAAACCAGACAGTTTCATCACCAATACCAGCTTGTTCGAACCAAATAGGTTTATTAAGAACCCCAACCCAGGCACTCACTTGGTCAAATAAAGTTCAGAGTCCTGATAATAACAAAAGGAATTAACACAAGTATCCCATACAGACTCACAGTCACCTGATAAATTAATCATAATAGTGCAGAAGGAGGCCCTTTGGCCCATCAAGTCTGCACTGGTCCTTGCAAAGAGAACCCCACTTAAGCACACACCTCCACCCTATGCCCGTAACCCCATCTACCTTGTATTTTGGATACTGAGGGTAATTTAGCATTGCTAGTCACAGAACCTGCACATCTTTGGACTGTGGGAGGAAACCCAAAGGAAATCCACGCAGACACAGGGAGAACGTGCAGACTCCGCACAGACAGTGACCCAAGCCAGGAATCGAACCTGGGACCCTGGAGCTGTGAAGCGACAGTGCTAACCACTGTGCTATCATGCCACCCTCGTGATGGACAAAATTCAAATGGAGATCCACTCTCCAGAATAAATACGGTGACACAACAGCCCAATAGAAGTCAGAAAAATAAAATTGGTCACATTTCCCCCCCAACCAAATCTATACTCATAATAGAAGATTCCAATCTTTCAAAAACTAAGAATTGCCCCAAACCAAAAATTCTATTTGACTGTTTCCCATAAGCAAATAGATTCACATCACTGCCATCTTAAATAAATTGCAATATCATCCAAATGTGGAGACGGTAAGATTCTCAATCGGAATAAATATTCGGACGCAAAAACCTTTTACTGCAATTAAACAACTTCAAATATTAAAAACAGCCAAATATAAATTCCCAAAGGCCCAACTTTGGGACACTGAACTAAGTTATGAAGAAACTCTTCGACAACAATTGAAGGAAACAATTGTGGCTTAAACTCATACATCAAACAACAGACTTTTATTCGGCAATACCAGACATATTTTTGCAAGTGGAACCAAACACGTCTTTAGGTTTTAGAAACAAAAACCTAAAAGATCATTTGGTCAAAAGCAAAGTGGCTTTGGGCGATAACTACAATCGCAGACGTACTAACTGCGCAACTTGCAAGTATTTAAAAACTACACCCACAATTCAAAGTCCCAGAACAGGAAAAGCAGCTTCCATAAAACAAAAAATAACATGCCAACAACAAAACTTGTTCCACACAATAAAATGTAAACAGTGTCACATCTAGTACATCGGTGAATCAGGTAATACCCTACGAACTAGACTCACGGGACTTCTAAGTGAGATCCATACCAGAAAGACACAAATTAATTAACAACACACTTTATAGAGCATGGTCTTGATGCATTGCAAATTATAGATTTTGAAGCAAACAGCAATTGGTCAATCCCACAAAGAAAAAGAATGAATAATAGTATAATAATAATAATCTTTACTGTCACAAGTAGGCTTACATACACACAGCAATGAAGTTACTGTGAAAGCCCCGAGTCGCCACATTCCGGCGCCAGAGAGAGAATTCCGAATGTCCAAATTCCCAAACAGCACGTCTTTCCGGACTTGTGGGAGGAAGCAGGAGCACATGAGAAGGTCCTGAGACGAACTGAAGTTTCCACAGTTGGAGGAAGAGAAGAGGCAGGCACTAGAGGAGCCCTGGGGCTGAGGGAGATATTCAACAGTATAAGGGGTATGAAGTCGGGGAGGGCCCCAGCAACTGATGGTTACCCGGCGGAATTCAATAAGGAATTTGCACCACAAAGGACCTGGCACCACATCTCTTGAGGGTGTTTAATGAAGCGGTGGAGAAGAGAGAGCTGCCGGAGACGATGACGCAGGCAACAATCACATTAATACCAGAAAAAGGGAAGGACCCATTGGAATATGGATCGTATAGGCCATATCGCTGTTAAATACAGATGCAAAAGTACTGGCTAAGTTAGTGGCGGAAAAGATGGAACTTGTGTCCTGAGGGTGGTAATGGAGGACCAAACAGGCTTTGTGAAGGGCAGGCAGCTTTCTAGTAATACAAGGCGATTGTTAAACATGATCATGACCCCATCGAGAGCCCAGGTGCTGGACGTAGTGGTGTCCATGGATGTGGAGAAGGCATTCGATTGTTAGAAGGTATTCTGAGGGACAGGATCTACAGGCAATTAGACAGGCAAAGGCTAATTAAAGGAAAGTCAGCAAGGCTTTTTGAGGAGAAAGTCATGTCTCATTAATTTGATTGAGTTTTTGAAGGGGTAACCAAGAAGGTAGAGGAGGGCAGTGCAGTTGGCGTTGTCTTCATGGACTTTAGCAAGGCCTTCAACAAGGTGCCGCATGGTAGGTTGTTGCAAAAGGTCAAATCTCACGGGATCCAGAGTGAGGTAACCAATTGGATACAAAATTGGCTTGGCGACCGAAGCCAAAGGGTGGTTGTGGAGGGTTGTTTTTCAAACTGGAGGCCTGTGACCAGCGGTGTGCCTCAGAGATCGGTGCTGGGTCCACTGTTATTTGTTATATATATTAATGATTTGGATGGGAATATGGGAGGCATGGTTAGTAAGTTTGCAGATAATGCCAAGATTGGTGGCATAGTGAATAGCGAAGAAGGTTATATAAGATTGCAACAGGATCTTGACCAACTGGGCCAGTGGGCCGATGAATGGCAAATGGAGTTTAATTTGGATAAATGTGAGGTGACACGTTTTGGTAGATCAAATCATGGCAGGACTTACTCAGTTAATGGTAGGGAGTTGGGGACTAGACAGGGAAGATGCAGGGAAGATGTTACCAATGATAGTAGTGTCCAGAACCAAGGGTCACAGTCTGAGGATTCAGGGTAAACCATTTCCAACAGATATAAGGAGACATTTCTTCACAAAGAGTGGTGAGCCTGTGGAATTTAATACCACAGGAAGTAGTTGATGCTAAAACTTAAGTATATTCAAGAGGCGGCTGGATATAGCACTTGGGGAGAATGGGATTGAAGGCTATGCGGAGAAAGCAGGATTAGGTTATTGAGTTGGATGATCAGCCATGATCGTGATGAATGGCGGAGCAGGCTCGAAGGGCCAAAAGGCCTTCTCCTGCTCCTGTCTTCTATGTATCTATGTATGTATGTATCTTTTCCCAAAGGTAGAGGAGTCTGGAACTGGAGGGCATAGGTTTAAGATGAGAGGGGAGAGACACAAAAGAGACCAGAGGAGAAATTCTTTCACATAGAGGGTGGTGAGCATCTGTATTAAGAAATGATCAAAGATATTAGTTGATTCAATTCGACCCATAGGGGTGACAATTGAAATAATTACAACATTATTAACGCAAACAATTGGGCCAAAAACACTAAAATGATTCGAATTGATCATTACACAACAAATTTAAAAATATTGCTCGATAAATTAGAAAAAATTGACAATAGGGACAAATTACAAGAAGCATTCTCCATTGCAAAAAACTGGTATAAAATAAACTTTAAAGAGAATTACAAATCCGAAATAATAAAAAATAAATAAATTACATTTTCAATTCAAAAATGAACCTACCACCTCAGGAGACAAACAAACACCATGACATCTCCTATGATGCAACAGAGTAGTTCCGATTTTGAGGATTTCACCACAATTCCTCAATATAAGACCTCAAAAAATATAATTCCTAAGAATTCATCAACATCATTGAAAACGGCGAACAAAACACCAAAACATTTAATACCGGCTTCGATCGCCTCACTTAATTCTTCAAATTCAATTACTGGTCACAGTCACATAGTTTCATCACCATCAGGTACACCAACCTGTCCCGCAGATATGAACCGACTGGCAGCCCCGATCCAGGCACAAACATGGTTCCACACAGCTGACAACCCAATGAAAATAAAAACAGTCCTGTACAAACACCCAAAATGGACGAATCTTCTACCACACAGAACAAAACCACATTGATGATGGCACAACACCCCCATACATACTACAAAAATAAAAAATGGTTATTTCTTCCAGAGAAATCCACACTGGCCATAGGGGACTCCAATCTCTCCAAAATTAATAGTTGTCCAGTCCCCAACATCCAATTTGACTGTTTCCCTAGAGCCAGATTTATCCATATTACATCCATTTTAAATAAACTGAAACATTATCCCAAAATACACAGGATAATATATTCAATTGGTATTTTTAACCGGACACAGAGAGGTACTACTGCGATTAAACAACTCCAAATACGATTCAAAGTAGCAAAACAGAAATTCCCAAAAACAAAATCTTCATCACTGAACTAAATTACAGCCAGAGTGTCCCCAAAACACAAATGGAGACAATTGTCGCCCAAATCAATTCATCAGGAGTAAAATGTTCATCCCAAATATACCAAATGAGCTTTTCAGAGTGTCACATAACAACATACATTGGACAAGTGACACAGCCATTGCAATCCTAACAATTGATAAAATAACATACAGCCCGAAAACAAACAACGATTAAATTATTTTTCACCCTAACCTGACCCAGGACTAGCCCTCAGTCCCTGATGGGTTTCAGTGGTTCCGACCCTATCCCAAACCTCAATGACTCGTACCTTTATCCTAATTTAGTTTAACCCCTCACTTAATATATGTCTATGGCTTAGTTGTCTCAATGCTAAATTATTTACAAATTTTAATTTTTTGTTTTGAATTTTTAACTTTTACTTTCCATGGGATATACATAGATTTTCAATGTGGCAGTACAGCACAGAAGTAAAGGAGGTTTTACGGTAACCATTGGCAAAGACAGTTGTAACAAACGGTTTTTCTGTAGCTGCTGGTGTTTGGCAGTTTGCCAGAAGGTTCCAGACACAATCCAGAGCCACTTGCTTTCTCAAGTTCTCCACAATTTGAGGCATTTCTCAGAACAGCTTTGCTATTTCTGATTTTGTTGAGGTAAAACCATTTCAATAATTGAATATTCTTTCATAGTTGTAAGATTTATCCACCTAATTTGATTTTTTTCTCAGGATTTTTTTCCAATTTGGAAATTGGTGCTGCACACTTTGTGAGAGGAAAGCTCTTAGTGGATGAAAAACAGTCCCCTGAGGAGCAGTATTGTCTGTGAAACATGTAGGGGACCGATGTTTGCCTAAAAAACGGGTTTTAGTAGCCCACATAAAGAACAGTACTCTCTACTTTGATGCAGGTAGCACATTTTTAAATGCTGTCGTTTTTTTAAATATAACAAAACTTGGAACATTTACAAAGGACGATTCCCATCACTAAACAATCGAGGGTTAGTCTACCATCCGATTTGAAATTTCAACAGGACAACTCTTCAGGTAGCATTTTTCAATTCAAATATTTTTAATAAAAATAAAGTCTAAAGCAAAAAACAATTCCTTCCGCTAGACAGTCGAATATTAGACTACCATCTGATCAAAAATTTCAACAGGACCACTTTCCAGGTACGCGCAATTTGTTAGAGAAAAACTCCTATTTGATTATCTTATATTTATTAATTTGTTTCTTAAAGTTCCTTTACAGTCTCATGTCTGATTGATCTCGGGCTCTCGATCTTATCACATTAAAATAGTTAAAGTGTAATAATAATTGAATTAATATTTTGCTAAATTTTTTTTAAAATTTCGTTTGTTTTTTAAGAAAATTGTTCTGATTTTAGACTGCATTAATTCTCAGTTTTTTCATTAAAAAATTTATAGGTAATTAATATTACTCACATATAAAATGTTTACAATTATATAAGAAATTAATTTTTTCTGTTTTCTTCGACGGATGAATACCACCATTCTTCCTACTCAAGAAAATATTGGTTCATCAACAACCAAAATTATGACTTCCGGTGGCGGCATTGAGGAGCTAAGCTGCACATTCGGCAGCTCCTGCTGAGAACGGACTTTGGGGCTCTTTTCAGGCAAATCCCGACGTGGGAAGAGTCGACCCCTACGGTCCTATGGTCGTCCGGACCAGGAGTGGGGTAAGGAGAAAACCGGAGAAAGCACCTCTGAAAAAGCGGGGGAAGGAAGATAAAATGGCGGGCCGGCGGAGGCCTCGAAGAGCTGAGGCAGTGGGCCCAGGAGCAGCAGGCGACTCTGCTGCGCTGCTTCCAGGAGTTTAAGTTGGAGCGGCTGGAGTCGCTGAAGGTAACCAACAGGGAGCTGATGGAGACCCAGACAGCCCACGGGGCTGCGATCCGGGAGCTGCGGCAGCAGGCCTCCGAAAGGGAGGATGAGGTCATAGCCGTGGCGAGGAAGGTGGAGATGCACGAGGCGCTCCATAAAAGATGGCAGGAGCGGTTCGAGGAGCTGGACAACCGGTCGAGGAGGAAGAATTTGCGGATCTTGGGCCCCACGGAGGGGCTGGAGGGGTCGGACCCTAGCGGCCTATGTGGTGACTATGTTAAACTCGCTGATGGGGCTGGGTCCTTCCAGGGGCCCTGGAGTTGGAGGGGGCCCACAGAATTCTGGCTACGAGGCCCAAGCCGAACGAGCCGCCGCGGGCGGGTTGTTGGTGTGGTTTCATCGGTTCGTGGATCGTGAGTGTGTGCTCCGGTGGGCCAAGAAGGAGCGGAGCAGCAAGTGGGAGACACGGAGGTGCGGATCTTCCAGGATTGGAATGCGGACGGTGGCGAGGCGGAGAGCCGGGTTTAACCGGACGAAGGCACTGCTCCATAGACGGAGTGTGAAGTTCGGCATGTTGCAGCCGGCGCGTCTGTGGGTCACCTATAAAGATCGGCACCATTATTTTGAGTCCCCAGAGGAGGCGTGGGCCTTTGTGCAAGCCGAGAAATTGGACTCAAACTGAGGGTCGAGGATGGGGGATGCTGTATAATACTGTATTTGTTTGGTTTAGTGTAAGATGTGGGTTGGCCTTAGGGTGGGTGGGGTGATGTTGATTTGTCTTTTCTATATGGGTTTTTCTGCAGGGGTCGGGTGGACGGGTTCGGGCAGAGGGGTAAACGGGGAGTTCGGGGAGCTGGTGGGGGGGGGGGGGGGGGGGGGACTGACAATGGGAATAGCCCTGGAGGAGGCGGGGCCGGGCAGGGCAAAAGCGCGGGATTTCTGCAGGTTTCATGCGCTGGGAGATGGTGGGGGCGGGGCCGGGGCTGAGAAGCGCGGGTCGTTGCTGGCTGTTTTCTTTTCCCGCGCAAGAACGGGGGAAGGGGGGGGGGGGGCGGGAGGACCCGTTGACGGGCACGATGGAGGAGGGGTAGTCCCACGTGGGGAGGAGTCGGAGTTAGGGCGGGAGTCGCCGGGGTCAGCAGTAGTTAGCTGGCTCACGGGAGTGCTATGGAGGGAGGGGCGCGGGCTAGGAGGGGTCCTAGCCTTGGGGGGGGGGTACGGGTTTGCTGCTGAAATGGTCAGGAAGGAGCTGGAGGACGCAGGGGGTGCTTGGGGGGGGGGGGGGGGGGATAGGAGAGTTGCCGCCGTGGGAAACTGGCAGAGCGGGGACGGTGGCCGGTGGTGGGCAAGGGGTGGGGTATGGCTAATCGGCAGGGAGGGGGGCAGGGAGCCCTCTGATCCGGCTGATAACCTGGAATGTGAAGGGGCTGAATGCGCCAGTCAAACGGGCCCGGGTTTTTGCGCACCTGAAGGCGGATGTGGCCATGCTCCAGGTGACACACCTGAGAGTGGCAGACCAGGTTCGGCTGAGGAAGGGATGGGTGGGCCAAGTATTTCACTCAGGGCTGGATGAGAAGAGTAGGGGGGTGGCAATCCTGGTGGGGACGAAGGTGTCGTTTGAGGAGTTAAATGTGGTGGCTGACAGTGGCGGGAGGTATATGGTGAGTGGCAAGCTGCAGGGGGAGCGGGCGGTGTTGGTGAATGTTTACACCCCAAATTGGGACGATGCGGGGTTTATGCGGCGTATGTTGGGCCGCATTCCGGACCTGGAGGTGGGGGGCCTGATCATTGGGAGGGGGGGGGGACTTCAACACGGTACTGGATCCCCCATTGGATCGATCCAAGTCCTGGACGGGTAGGAGGCCGGCGGCGGCGAAGGTGCTGTGCGGATTTATGGACCAGATGGGGGGGGTGGATCCCTGGAGGTTTGCGAGGCCAAGGGCCAGGGAGTACTCGTTTTTCTACCACGTACATAAGACCTACCTGCTCAGTAAGGGCACCACCTCAAGCAGGACTACGAGCTACAACCCGCAGGGAAATGGGCAGGTGGAGATGGAGAACGCGACGGTATGGAAGGCCGTTCTTCTTGCCCTTCGATCTAGAAGTCTCCTGACCCCCCCCCCCTCCCCCCGCTGGCAGGAGTCCCTCCCCGGTGCACTCCACACCATTAGATCGCTCCTCTGCACAGCCACCAACGAGACCCCTCACGACCGTTTGTTTATCTTCCCTAGGAAGTCCATCTCCGGGTCTCACTTCCATCCTGGCTGACAACTCCGGGACCTGTCCTTCTCCGGAAGCATACGAGGAGCCATAAGACCGACCCCCTGGTCGAGAGGGTCCAGCTGCTGCACGCCAACCCCCAATATGCCTACGTCGCACACGATGACGGACGGCAAGATAGGTCTCCCTCCGGGACCTGCCGCCCGCTGGTTCCCATGTCAACACGCCCCCCTCCTCACCGCCAACCCCCCGAATCCCTAACGCCCCCCTGGGGCTCCTGTACTGTCCCGTGCCTACACTGCCGCCATCCACCATCCTATCCCCACCCCTCAACGACACGCCAGACCGAAGTTCCAGACAACACGCTCTCGGAGTCAACAACTACAACGCCCGTACCCGCCACACCGCCAGAGCTGAGAATGTCCAAAAGAACAATCCGGCCTCCAGATAGACTGAACATATGACGACCCCCACTTCACCCCCACTGGGCTTCATTTTTAAAAGGGTATGAATGTGGTGAATGTATTCACCATAATATAAGTTGTCTGTATAGTACTGTGGCCTATGGCCAGGGAATGGTAATATGATCTCCTTCCATGTATTGTACTGGAACCCTGGTGGGCTCCGCCTCTGTCTCCCCCCCCCCCCCCCCCCCCCCCCCCCCCCCGCCCACCCCGGGGTGGTATATAGACCTGCCGCCTGTGGGTGGCGCTCATTGTTACAGCAGTCACAGGCAGGCACGTTCTTGGATAATAAAGCCTCTGTTCACTCGTTCTCATCGTCTTGTAGTGAATTGATGATACTTCATCACAAAGTTTTTAATATATTACATAACAAGGTAACCTGGGACAGATGACACTGCCACAGCTATCCTCAAAAATTGGTTAAAAGATATTTAACCCACCAGAACAAAAATATACCAGAAAATGCAAAATTAATCCAAAAACTTAACTCAGACATTACAAGATCAAACAAGTAAAAGATAAACAAAACTCTAACAAGAACAGAGAGGCAAGCAGTCAAGGAGCTTAAATCTAACTCAGATATCATTATAAAACCAGCAAAGGGAATAATATTGTTATTATGGATCGGCAACAATACCTTTTTGAAGCTTATCGGCAACTCAACAATACTGAATATTATACTAAATACCAGCACCAATATACCACCAACATACAAGCAGATCACAGACTTGTTAGTACAATTATACAATTTACACTATATTACTGAGAAACAAATGGACTATTTTAAACAATTTCAACCTTTACCACGAATATTTTTACCTCCTCCCAAAAATACATAAAATCCGGAAACGTGGACTGTACCACATAAAATTCCCCAGGTAGACCCATAGTTTCAGACTGTGGGAGGGAGTCCTATAGGATCCCGGCATACATTGACTCATTTTTTAAACCCCTTAGCCCAAAAACATCCGCGTTACATTAAAGACACATATCATTTCATTGAAATTGTTAGATCCCTAACTATCACTTCGAACACAATGTTATTCACCATGGATGGTCGATAACCTCCACACCAACATTGAGACCCGATAGAGGAATTGAGGCTGGTGAGAAATATTTTGAAGAAATATTGGCAGCCTGATAGACCGGATGCAATCCTTGTTCAACTATTTACACTTCGGGCTGACGAGAAATTACTTTCAATTTAATAATGATCATTATCTACAGATTGTGGGGCACAGCAATGGGCAAAAAATTTGCACCGGCCTATACCAATATCTTCATGGCCAAATAGGAAGAAACTGTCTTCAAAAAGTGCCCCAAGATGCCATTCTGCTACTACAGATATCGAGATGATATATGGGGTATTTGGACACACCATTGGAATTTGACCAATTGTATCCTTAACAATCATCACCCATCTATTAAATTAAAGTCATTACACACAAACCACACAATAGATTTTCTGGACACCACTGTCTATAAAGTCAGAAAGGTAAATGGCGAATACAAATTAGCTACTAACGTTTTCTTTAAACCGAAAGACACTCGTGTACTTTTACACACCAACAGCCATCACCCAAAACACATTTTTTGGGGGCCTCATTAAATGACAGGTTCCCACCGCATTTGCTCAGAAAACTCAGATTTTGAGACCTGCAGTACATATATTTATTTACAGCTTTACAACATAGAGGATACACAAAAAGATACGAATGACAGGCTGAGGGATAGTTGCTAGTCAGTATAACTATAAGAAGGCTATAAATATCAAGGGCAACACGGTAGCATGAGGATGGCTATCTATCTCGTCGGATTCAGCTCAGGGTTATCTCTCATAGCTTGGTCATGGGGTTTTTACCTGCTGCATGGATTGACAATACTAGTTATTATAATTGTATACTGCATAATCATAGGATGCCTTAATATGTGTTGTATGCTGGCTAGGGCTCGGATGCTGCTGATAGGCTTGGCCAATCATTATTCACCAAAGATGACATCTCGTATGGTGACCATACACCAGACGGAAGAGACGGAGAGCCAGAGGCTGTAAAATGTGATGAGATGTTAATGTACGGAATACCGGCTCAGTTAAGTTCTGATAACGGGTCTCATTTTATTGGACAGATTAACAAGGAGTTCTGCTCCCAGTTGGGGCTACGCAGCAGTACACTGTGCGGACAGACTGCAGGCGGCGGGTTGGTGAGAGACACGATCAGACCCTCAAAACTAAATTGGCTAAATTAAGAATGGACACGGGACTGACATGGCTTAAGTTGCTCCCTGTTGCCCTCATTCAGCTGTGGGTCACACATGCAGGGATCGGCCTGGCTCTCTCCTGCCGAGATCTTTTACGGCAGGCCCCATTAGAAACACCTTGCAACATGCCTGTTCCCAGATTGGTCCAGTTTCACCATCTGACTAAAGAAAAGGACTAACTATGTTCTAGCCCTCACTAACGCCCTCAAGGAGCTCCATGGCCAGGTCCACGCAGCTCACTCGTCCACCGTCCCTATCACATAGCTTGCTCTCAGTGCAGCCTGGTAGTTATGTCATGGTCAAAAATTGGACTCGGAAAGGGTCAGAGCCACGATGGGAGGGGCCCTTGCAAGTTCTCCTTACCACCCCCTCTGCAGTTAAAGTGGAGGGGCGGAGTGTTGGGTCCACCTCCACCACTGTAAAAAGGTCGGTCACTAACCTGCCTCCCTTCCCCAGCGCTATTTTACAGGTGTGAGGCATGATGGAGTGGCTACACACCACCTGTTTGATCTTCGGCATCGCCTCGCGTGGAGTAAGTGACATCGGCGGCGGAAATGAACAGGGGGAATATCATCTACATCTGTAACCCCAACCGAAGTACCCGGACATTTCACCTCTGCAGAGGTGCCGTTCTTCGCTGCCCCCATATATGAGGACGTGGCATGGACTCATGGAAGGTCATCCGGCTAACGGACCATGCATGGACTCATGAAGCAATTGCACCGGTCCCAATGATGGGAAGGGAAGACTGGCATGGACATTGCCTTGTTTTTGGAGTATATGTAAATTTGATTTTGGATGTGTTAACCTTGGTGCCTTACAAGTAAAATCAGACTGTGAGGAGGGGGTAGGAAGAGGTTGTGAGAGAGAGAGAGAGGTCTAGACAGAGGAAGGGTTGTGTAAGGAGGGAGGTACAACTAGAAAGGAGATTATCAAGAGATGTACTTAATTTATTTAGGACCCGGAATGAGGGGAACCTGGACAGTATGAATCTCTTCTACTAGATCTACCACCGCTTGTATGGCCAGGGATGGGTTGTCTGCTACCCAAACCCCGCATCGGTGTCCAGGTTATTTTATGTTTCACCGCTTTGGGGCATTTCCCCAAACTGTGGTTCATTATCAGAGTTCCGAGCCACCGCCCGAGCAAGTTACTCTTCCTTACGATCCGGCTTCCGCACCACCAGCTATTCGCCTTCCCCTTCCTCGGGATAATAACCACTCACAGCGGGATAAGCTTCGACGGTGGAGGGCGTATGTACCTAGCCCCTTCACTCCCAATAGAGACTCCCGGTCGTGCGAGAATTGTTTCAGCAGTGAGAGGTATGGCTGTTTGCTGGTCGAGATGAAAATGAATATAACATGTCTGTTCTCCACTTGTACTGATCCAAAGTGTTGCATAACCCTGACATCAGGTCAATGCGCCTGTTACAATGCCACTTGTGTCCCGCTGACGCCAGGCATCCAGCTCCTTTGTGGCTGGGCGAATGTCTCTCATATCACTGTTGGAAACTAGGACTTTCCGCATTGCTAGGAGGCCTGAATGGGCGTTCCGAAGCTGGATGAACTGGGCTACTGGGGAATCCCTACTTCACCAATATATGATTGTGATGCTAGCCTGTACATGGAGCAAGGACCAATGTTTGTCAGCCCCGTTTCCCCACCAACTGCTATCGGGACTCTAGTCCCTATTACGGTCCCTTGCCCCTCTGCGTGGATACTGCACCACCAGTTGGCACGCTGGGCAGGTTCAGTTATTTGTGGCCTTACCATCCTGGGCAACTAAACCTTGGGGGCCCTCGGGGCAATAACCAAGGAATGATCTCAACTCAGGTTGTTTGCCATGCAGAACCAGTATGGTCTTGACTATCTCCCCTGCATCTTTGTGGGCCTCATCCTTAAATGCGTGATGGGTAAAATGCAGGGTGCGCTGGAACGGATAGCCACCCCTAGAGTCTTGACTGTTAGGGTCCACGAGGGTGCTGCGGCCGATGGGGAGCTGCAATAGGATTAAGAAATGCAGCAACGAGTTTTCTAGGGCCATTACTACAGCTTGGAATGATGGGTTATGAAATGATAAAAGGAGGGAATGAGGAAGTGAACAAACGAATATGATGGACAGTAGGACCCTGAAGGTAATGTGCTCACAGACAGAGAACAAAGGATGAGCACAGCATGACTAGGAAGGGGGAGGGGAGCTTTGCCTCGTGGAGAGAATAGTGAAAAGGATGCTGGGTAACAAGGGGCCCAGGATAAGTGAGCCAATTAGGATATAGGGCCAGGTCAGGAGGTGTGTAAAATGACCAATGGGAAGTTTGTATGCAAATCTTGATGTAATTTGAAGTATATCTCCAGTGTTCCTTTGTTCTGAGGTTCTCTTTATCCTGGGCTCTGCAGAAGACAGTGTGTGTGTCCTGAGGTCCTATGGATTGAGTCAGCCTTGCAAGTTAGTTATTATTAAATGATATGATACCTGCAAATCCATCTCAGATTTTATTGAATCTAGACTGAGAGCAAAATAATCAGGGATTAACATTTATGTTCGACAACGCACAACGGGGCAAAATTAAAAATGACAAAACCTTGAGGTGGAGGATCAAACTCTCCACCTATACTTACGATATCAAGTATCGTCCTGGGGAGTTCAACGAGCCCTCAGATGCCCTGTCCCGCGGCACATGCACAGCGCGCAAGATGACCGACTTCGGGCTATCCACAATGACCTCTGTCACCCGGGGGTCACTCGGCTTGTCCACTTTATTAAGGCCCGCAACCTGCCCTAATCCACCGAGGAGGTCAGGGCCACGACCAAGGATTGCGCAAACCACACTTCTACCAGCCAGAAAAGGCCCACCTGGTAAAAAGACTCCATCCCTTTGAGAGCCTCAGTATCAACTTCAAAGGACCGCTCCCTTCCACCAACCGCAATATATACTTCCTGACCGTCATTGACGAGTACGCCCACTTCCCCTTCGCTATCCATGTCCTGACATGACCTTGACCACTGTTATAAAGGCACTGCACAGCATTTTCACACTGATCGGTTTCCCTGCATACGTCCACAGTGACCAGGGCACCTCTTTCATGAGCGATGAGCTGCGTCAGTACCCGCTCAGTAAGGGCACCACCTCGAGCAGGACTACGAGCTACAACCCGCAGGGAAACGGGCAGGTGGAGAGGGAGAACGTGACGGTACGGAAGGCCGTCCTTCTTGCCTTTCAGTCTAGAAGTCTCCTGACCCCCCCCCCCCCCGCTGGCAGGAGTTCCTCCCCGGCGCGCTCCACACCATTAGATCGCTCCTCTGCACAGCCACCAACAAGACCCTCACGACCGTTTATTTGTCTTCCCTAGGAAATCCATCTCCGGGGTCTCACTTCCATCCTGGCTGACAACTCCGGGACCTGTCCTTCTCCGGAAGCATACGAGGAGCCATAAGGCCTACCCCTGCTTGAGAGGGTCCAGCTGCTGCACGCCAACCCCCAATATGCAGACGTCGCACACGAAGACGGACGGCAAGATACGGTCTCCCTCCGGGACCTGCCGCCCGCTGGTTCCCATGTCAACATGCCCCCCTCCCCACTGCCTACCGCAACCCCCCAAATCCCTAACGCCCCCCTGGGGCTCCTGTACGTCCCGCGTCTACACTGCCGCCATCCACCACCCCCCTTCCTACCCCCACCCCTCAACGACACGCTGGACCGAAGCTCCAGACAACACACTCTCAGAGTCAACAACTACAACGCCCGTACTACTGATCACATAATTTCACACCCATCACCTACACCGACTTGTTCTAGCCATTTGGGTCTTTTAAAAGCCCCGATCCAAGCACTTACCTGGTCCTACATAGCCTGGGAGCCCAGAAGTAGATAGAGGTAGTCCCACACAGTCATTACAGATTCACTCATCTTCACCTGACACAACACTCACCATGATCCAAATATAACTACAATTGCAATGACACAACATCCTCACACAATGACAAGAATAAAGATTGGTCATATTTGCCACAAAAATTTATATTAATCATCAGAGATTCCAAACGTGCGAATATTAAAACATTGCCCAGATCCAAGTATTCAATTCGACTGTTTTCCTGGAGCACATTTTTCTCATATTGGTAACATTTCAAATAAATTTCAACCCCATTCAGAAATACAAAAAGGATTATCAATTGGCATTAATAATCTCACACAAAAACCATCCACCGCGATTTAAACTCAAAATTTTATTAAATACAACAAAACCAAAATTCCCCAAAGCTGAAATCTTTATTATTGAACTCAATTACAGTAAGAGTCTCCCACAAGAACAGAAAAAAACAATCATGGCCTTAAACCAATACATTAACCAACATTCTTTCATCCCAGCAATTTCAAACAAATTCTTCCAAGTACAGTCAGATAACATTCATTGGACAGATGAAACAGCCACTGCTATGCTAAATAATTGGATGACTCATTTGGATGAGGTAATGCATTTTGGAAGGTCTAATGCAGGTCGAGAATACACAATGAATGGTAGAACCCTCCAGTATTGAAAGTCAGAGAGATCTCGGTGTACAGGTCCACAGGTCACTGAAAGGGGCAACACAGGCGGAGAAGGTAGTCAAGGAGGCATACGGCATGCTTGCCTTCATTGGCTGGGGTATTAAGTATAAGAATTGGCAAGTCATGTTGCAGCTGTATAGAACCTTAGTTAGGCCACACTTGGAGTATAGTGTTCAATTCTGGTCGCCACACTACCAGAAGGATGTGGACGCTTTAGAGAGGGTGCAGAAGAGATTTACCAGGATGTTGCCTGGTATGGAGGGCATTAGCTATGAGGAGAGGAGGTTGAATAAACTCGGTTTGTTCCCACTGGAACGACGGAGGTTGAGGGGCGACCTGATAGAGGTCTACAAAATTATGAGGAGCATAGACAGAGTGGATAGTCAGAGGCTTTTCCCCAGGGTAGAGGGGTCAATTATGAGGGTGCATAGGTTAAGGTGTGAGGGGCAAGGTTTAGCAGAGATGTATGAGGCAAGTTTCTTTTTTACACAGAGGGGAGTGGGTGCCTGGAACTCGCTGCCGGAGGAGGTGGTGGAAGCAGGGGCGAGAGTGACGTTTACGGGGCACCTTGACAAATACATGAATAGGATGGGAATAGAGGGATACGGACCCAGGAAGTGTATAAGATTGTAGTTTAGTCAGGCAGCATGGTCGGCACGGGCTTAGAGGGCCGAAGTGCCTGTTCCTGTGCTGTACTTTTCTTTGTTCTTTGTTCTATTTACACGATAACAAAACGAGCCTGCAAAATGAACCACTTAATCTCGACAATACAATAGTTAACATATCAAACACATTCAAACTCACCACCAGACAAGAAAATATTTTAAATAAAGGTTTAACCTTTGTACCAGTACAAAAGCCAGACAATACACAAATTCAACTAGATCTTGAAAGATTTTACAGAAGAATTAAATTCTGAGTTTCTTTGAATACTCAACATCAGAGGACAAACAACCCTTCCTACCCCAATCAGATTGGAACCCACCACAACAGAAAATAGACCCAAAAATGCAACATTTTATTCAGAAAATTACCTCAGACATTACAAAGATCAAACAAGTAAAAGATAAACAAACCTTAACAAGAACAGAGAGACAAGCAATCATGCAGCTTAAATCTAACTCAGATATCATTATAAAACCAGCAGACAAAGGGAATAATATTGTTATTATGGATCGGCAACAATACCTTTTTGAAGCTTATCGGCAACTCAACAATACTGAATATTATACTAAATTACCAGCCCAATATACCACCAACATACCAGCAGATCACAGACTTGTTAGTACAATTATACAATTTACACTATTATTACTGAGAAACAAATGGACTATTTTAAACAATTTCAACCTTTACCACGAATATTTTACCTCCTCCAAAATACATAAAAATCCGGAAACGTGGACTGTACCACATAAATTCCCCCAGGTAGACCCATAGTTTCAGACTGTGGGAGTGAGTCCTATAGGATCCCGGAATACATTGACTCATTATTAAACCCCTTAGCCCAAAAAACACGAGTTCCATTAAAGATACATATCATTTCATTGAAATTGTTAGATCCCTAACTATCACTTCGAACACAATGCTCTTCACCATGGATGTCGATAACCTCCACACCAACATTGAGACCGATAGAGGAATTGAGGCGGTGAGAAATATTTTGAAGAAATATTGGCAGCCTGATAGACCGGATGCAATCCTTGTTCAACTATTACACTTCGGGCTGACGAGAAATGACTTTCAATTTAATAATGAACATTATCTACAGATTAAGGGTACAGCAATGGGCAAAATATTTGTACCGGCCTATGCCAATATCTTCATGGTCGAATGGGAAGGAACTCTCTTCAAAAAGTGCCCCAAGACGCCATTCTGCTACTACAGATATCGAGATGATATATGGGGTATTTGGACACACAATCGGAATTTGAACAATTTGTACATATCCTTAACAATCATCACCCATTTATTAAAATTAAAGTCATTACACACAAACACACAATAGATGTTTTGGACACCACTGTATATGAAGACAGAAGGTAAATGGCGAATACAAATTAGCTGCTAAAGTTTTCTTTAAACCGAAAGACACTCGTTCTACTTTTACACACTAACAGCCATCACCCAAAACACATTTTTTGGGGCCTCATTAAATCGCAATTGACAAGGTTCCACCGCATTTGCCTCAGAAAACTCAGATTTTGAGACTGCAGTACATAATTTATTTACAGCTTTACAGCATAGAGGATACACCAAAAGATTTCTTAGATACATTAAGTCAAACGTTTTGCAGAATTACATAACCCCTCCAGCAATAAAACATTGTCCTCAAAAATACCTTTTGTAATACAGTACAGCAGTAAAACCACACAAATAAATAAACTCCTCAAAAACCATTTTGAGAAATTTCAACAGGACATTGTTCCATTAGCCCATTGGGATATAGTCACTGCCTACAAGAGAAGCAAGAACCAGGTAGATCCATAGTTTCAGACTGTGGGAGCGAGTCCTATAGAATCGTGGAATATATGACTTATTTTTTAAACCCCTTAGCCGAAAAACATCCGAGTTACATTAAAGACAGATATCCTTTCATTGAAATTGTTAGATCCCTAACTATCACTTCTAACACAATGTTATTCACCATGGATGTCGATAACCTCCACACCTTTTGGTCAAGAGCATACTACCCTTGGAAAGACCGACAATGCGGACATACCAACTGCACAAGCTGTAAATATTTAAAATCACATCCTATAATTCACAATCCCAGAGTAGGAAAGTAGCCGCAATAAAACAAAAAATAACATGCCAACATAAAATTTGGTCTCAGGTCTCTGCTGTACGGTGTACACGGTGTGACATTTTGTACGCGGCCAAATAGGTGACACCTTACGAACCAGACTCACGGGACATTGCAGATCCGTACTCAGAAAATACATGAATTGGACTTCCGGTGGCGGCGATGACGTAGGAAGCCGCATATTTAGGAGCTCCCGATTCAAACAGACTTTTTCGGCTCTTTTTAGAACCCAAAATGGAATTTCTTCGAGTCTCCCAGTGGGGGAAGGTGTGCTGATCGACTTTCTCTGCATTTCATGACTCGAACTCGGAGTGGAAAGGGGGAAAAAACGGCAGCAGCTCCCCAGAAAAAACGGGGAAGGAATCCAAGATGGCGGCCGGCGGAGCTCCAGAGGAGTGGAAGCAGTGGGCCCTGGAGCAACAAGCTGCTCTCCTGTGCTGTTTTTGCAGATTTCAAGGCCGAGGTGCCGAGCTCTCTGCAGGAAACAAACAAAAGGCTCTCGGAGATTCATATGACCAGGGTGCTGCCATCAAGGTGTTGCAGACACAGGCCACTGAACGAGAGGAAGAGGCCGGGATCCTCATGAGTAAGGTGGAGGGGAACGAGGCACCACAAGAAGTGGCAGGACCGCTTCGAGGAGCTTGATCACGCATGAGGCGGAAAAAACATGTGGATCTTGGGCCTTACGGAGGGGCTGGAGGGGTCGGACCTGACAGCCTACGTGGCTGTAGTGCTGAACTCGCTAGTGGGGGCCGGGTCTTCCATCTGCCCCTGGAACTGGAGTGAGCCCACAGGGTACTGGCCAGGAGGCATAAGGAGGAATGAACCCCCGCGCGCGGTGCTGGTGAGGTTCCACCGGTTCAGTGATCGGGAGTGTGTGCTGCGCTGGGCCAAGAAGGTGAAGAGCAGCAATTGGGAGAATGGGGTAGTACGGATCTACCAGGATTGGAGTGCGGAGGTGGCTAAGCGGCGGTCTGGGTTTAATCGGACGAAAGAGTGTGCTCTACAAGAAGAAGATAAAGTTCGGAATGTTGCAGCCTGCGCGCCTGTGGGTAACTATTTGGAACGGCATTATTATTTTGATTCCCGGAGGAGGCGTGGGCCTTCGTGCGGACGGAGAGACTGGACTCGGACTAGGGGTTGGGGGTGGTTGTAATACTTTATTGCTGGTTTCTGCTGTTGCTGTGTTCTTCTTTTTCTGTATTTTTGTAATTTTGATATGGTTATTTATTGGGGCATTGTTCTGTTCTTGTTGTGGGGAATTGTTTTGAGTTTTGTATCTTGCGGGGGGGGGGGTTTGGGGGGGTTGTGTATTCTATATTGGGTTGGGGGTTATTGGAGTGGGGCTGATATTTGGGAGCTGCGTCAGAAGGGTGTGGTGGGGCAGTGTGAAAGTGCGGGCTTTCCTCTGGTTTCCCGCGTTGCGGGGGCTGGGGGAGGTGGAGATGATGACGGGGGGGCGGGGCCTTAACTGGTTCTTCCCCGCGCTGGAGCGGTGCCAGGAGGAGGGATAGATTGGGGGATGATCCCACTTCGGGAGAGGTCGGGCTATTGGCGGGAGTTTCCGGGGTCAGCAGAAGTTAGCTGACCCACGGAAGTACAATGGAGGACGGTTCGCGGCTGGGAGGGTTCCTAGCCTGGGGGGGAAGGGAGGGGGGGAAAGGGGAATACCGGGTTGCCGCTGGAAGGGTCAGGAAGGAGCTGGTGTGGCCGGGGGTACAGAGGTGAGGTGTTTTCGCTATGGGGACTGGGTCGGGCCGGGGGTGCTGGCCTGGGCGGGCAGTCGACGGGCTATGGCTAGTTGACGGGGGAGGGGGGCGGGACGCCCTCTGATCGGTTGGTCACCTGGAATGCGAGAGGATTGAATGGGCCGGTGAAGCGGTCGAGGGTACTTGCTCATCTGAGGGGGCTAAAGGCTAGATGTGGCAATGCTTCAGGAGACCCACCTGAAGGTGGCGGACCAGGTCCGCCTGAGGAAGGGGTGGGTGGGGCAGGTTTTCCACTCTGGGTTGGATGTGAAGAACGGGGAGTGGCGATTCTGGTGGGGAAAAATGTGTCGTTTGAGGCATCGGAGGTGGTGGCGGATAAGGGGAGTAGGTATGTTATGGTTAGGGGCAGGCTACAAGGATGAGAAGGTGGTACTTGCTAGTGTGTATGCCCCAAATTGGGACGATGCGGGCTTTATGAGGCGTATGCTGGGACGGGTCCCGGATCTAGAGGCGGGAGGTCGGATTATGGGGGGGACTTCAATACAGTGTTGGATCCTTCACTGGATCGGTCCAGCTCTAGGACGGGTAGGAGGCCGGCGGCGGCCAAAGGTACTGAGAGGGTTTATGGACCAGATGGGAGGGGTGGATCCATGGAGGTTTGTGAGGCCGAGGGCACGGGAGTACTCTTTCTTCTCCCACGTACATAGGGTCTATTCTCGGATAGACTTCTTCGTGGTGAGTAGGGGACTGATTTCGAGAGTGGAGGAGGCTGAATATTCGGCCATTGCAATCTCCGACCACGCTCCGCATGGATAGAGTTGGAGATGGGGGAGGTGCGGGGCCCAGCGCCCGTTGTGGCGGTTGGATGTGGGTTGTTGGCGGAGGAGGAGGTGTGTAGGAGGGTCCGGGCAAGTATTGAGGGGTACCTCGAGGTGAATGATACGGGGGAGGTCGGGTGGGGATGGTCTGGGAAGCCCTGAAGGCAGTGATTCGTGGGGAACTGATATCGATCTGGGCACAGAGGGAGAGGAGCGAGAGGAGGGAGAGGGATAGACTGGTGGGAAAGATTGCTGGAGGTAGACAGGAGGTACTCAGAGGCACCAGAGGAGGGACTGTTGGGGGAAGAGGCGCAGCCTGCAGGCTGAATTTGAATTTGCTGACCTACTAGAAAGGCGGAGGCACAGTGGAGGAAGGCACAAGGGGCAGTGTGCGAACATGGTGAAAAGGCGAGTAGGATGCTGGCTCATCAGCTCCGCAAGCGGGATGCGACTAAGGAAATTGCTGGAGTGAGAGACAAGAGTGGGAATGTGGTGCGGAACGGGGGTAGAGGTTAATGAGGTCTTCAAGGACTTTTACGGGGAACTGTACCGGTCGGAGCCAACGGGGGAGAGGAGGGGAATGGAGAGGTTCCTCGACGGGCTTTCTTTCCCGAAGGTGCAGGAGGAGCAGATGGAGGGGTTGGTGCGCCGATTGAGCTGGAGAAGCTAGTTAAGGGGATCGGGCAGATGCAGTCAGGGAAGGCGCCGGGGCCAGATGGGTTCCCGGTGGGAATTTATAAAGGTTTGTGGACCTAGTGGGCCTCTTGCTGGTGGGATTCTTAATGAAGCGTGGGAAGGGGGGACTTTGCCCCCGACGATGTCGGGGCGCTGATTTCGTTAATCTAAAGTGGGACAAGGACCCCCAGCAGTGTGGTTCATACAGACCCATAATCTCTCCTCAATGTGGATGCCAAGGTGCTGGCAAAAATCCTGGCCACCGGGATAGAGGACTGTGTGCCAGGGGTTGTACACGAGGACCATACAGGGTTTGTGAAGGGAAGGCAGCTGAACACGAATGTGCGGAGATTGTTGAATGTCATCATGATGCACAGCGATTGAGGGGGAGGCTGAGATAGTGGTGGCACTGGATGCAGAGAAGGCCTTCGATAGAGTGGAGTGGGGGGTACTTATGGAGGTGTTGGGGAGGTTTGGATTTGGTGAAGGGTTTATTAGATGGGTGAGGCTGCTATATGAGGCCCCCGATGGCGTGTTTGGCCACGAATGGGAGGAGGTCGGAAGTACTTCCTGCTTTACCGAGGGACCAGGCAGGGTTGCCCCCTGTCCCCTCTTGTTGTTTGCAATGGCAACCGAGCCGTTGGCAATGGCGTTGAGGGATTCAGGGAGGTGGAGAGGTTTGGTGCGAGGTGGGGAGGAACATAGGGTGTCGTTGTATGCCGATGACCTGTTACTGTATGTGGCAGACCCGGTGGGAGGGATGCCGGGGGCAGGGCCGGCTCAAGGTACCGGCAACTCGGGCAGTCGCCCGGGCGCCATGTGCTAGGGGGCGCCATCAAGGAGTGCGTGACAAAGACAAGGAATTTTCCACAACCGTCAGCTTGTCCACAGTCACCCAAGGTGGGTCGCGGGCGGCTGAGGACGCGGGCATAGTGATCGTCTTCGTCTATAAGACTTCTGCATATCAACATGTGGCGTAGGTCAGGTGAGAGTGGAAGGTGTGGGTGGGGTGGGGTCACCTGGGTTGGGCATCAGCCACATCAGTTGTCTTTCTGTTTCTTGAGACTGTGGACCGTCTGATTACTTAAACTTGTCAGGACTCAAGACCAGGAGCTGCATAGGCTAGGCAGCACAACTGCTGAAATGTAGGACACGGACAAATCACAATAACGTGAAGAGCATTATATGAAGAAAACCCACACTGGTAGACAGATTTATTCTGGACGTTTCAAAGGCAACTGCCTTCCTCATCAGACTAGAACAAAAAGACCAGTAGCTCTTTATGAACTTTCAGAAATGCCTGCTTCTGATCCTGCAATGCGACATGAAGCAGAGACTCTTGTAACACAAATAGAAGATTACAGATTTCCTAGTGATGACGAATGTCTGGTATGATGTCTTAGGCAGAGTAAATGTTGTCAGCAAAACTATGCAGAACACCTCTGTGGAACTGTCTACCGCAGTTTCATTAATGAATAGTGTCACTGATTACTTAATTGATTATCGTGCAAATGGATATGAAAAAGCACTAGAGTCAGCAAAAGAATTAGCTACAGAATTAGATGTAGAGCCCATTTTTAGAAGTAAAAGAATAAGCAGAAAAAGGAGGCTGTTTGAATACGAGTGCATTGACGAGGTTCCAAATGCAGATGACCCAGAAAAAAGATTTTAAAATCATGTGTTCAATGTAATACTCGACAGAGCTATTAATTCTTTATCAGAGAGATTTGAACAGTTACAAAGTTTCAATAACACTTGGGGATTTTTAAATAACCTAAAAGATCTGCCAGATAAAAATAAACTCAAAGTAGCATGTCAAGGTTTGGAGGATAAGTTAAGGTACCAAGAAAATAGTGATATTAATGGATGTGATCTCTTGACTGAACTGGATATTGCAAAAGAATTATTTCCTGAAGATGTAAAGCTTCCAATAGAAGCCGTTAGGTTCATAAACACTAATAAGTTACAGGCTGTCATGCCAAATCTGTGGGCTGCATTAAGAATAATGCTTACAATACCTATTACTGTGGCCACCGGAGAGAGAAGCTTTAGTAAACTAAAGCTTATAAAGACATACTTACGGTCGTCCATGACTCAAGACAGATGAAATTCTTTGGCAATTTTGTCAATAGAAAATGATCTTGTAAAGAAGATAGATATAGAAAGTGCCATGAAAAGATTTGCACATCTAAAGGCTAGAAAAAAAATGTTTTAGGTAGGATAATAAATGTTTTCCAGCATCTGTTCATTTGTTCATACTTTTTATTAGGAGAAAATTCATTACAGCTACAGTTTTTATCATCGTGAACTTACGGAATATAGTATGCTTCTCAGTTTGTTCAGATTCTGTACAGATTTGAATGCCTCGATTTTGTAATATTGTAATAAACTCTTTATGCTACATTTTCAGTTTTTCTCCTTGTGGAAATTTTTAAAAATTATACTTGTAAGGGCGCCGAAGTTCAGCTTGCCCGGGGCGCCAGCAACCCTAGGGCCGGCGCTGGCCGGGGTGATGGAGCTGCTGGCTGTGTTTGGGACTTTTTCAGGTATAAACTAAATTTAGGCAAGAGCGAGGTGTTTGCGGTGCACCCTGGAGACCAGGAGGAAGGAATTGGTAGGCTCCCGCTTAGGAGGGCAGGGGAGAGTTTTAGGTACCTGGGGGTGCAGGTGGCCAGGGACTGGGGGACTCTTCACAAGCATAATTTCACCAGACTTGTGGATCAGATGGAGGAGGAGTTGAAGAGGTGGGACATGCTCCCATTGTCGTTGGCGGGGAGGGTGCAGTCCGTCAAAATGACGGTGCTTCCGAGGTTCTTGTTCCTCTTCAGTGCCTGCCCATCTTCATCCCCAGGGCCTTCTTTAGGAGAGTGACTAGCAGTACTTTGAGCTTTGTGTGGGCACATGGGACTCCGAGAGTGAAGAGGGTTTTCCTGGAGCGAGGGAGGGATAGAGGCGGGCTGGCGCTGCCCAACCTTTTGGGGTACTATTTGGCGGTCAATGGTGCGTAAATGGGTGATGGGGGGGGGGGGGGCGGGGAAAAGAATGGAGATGGGGTCTTGCAGGGGTACGAGCCTGGGGGCCTTGGCAACGGCGCGTTGCCGCTCTTTCCTAAGAGGTATACCACGAGCCCGGTGGTGGCGGCGACCCTAAGAATCTGGGGACAGTGGAGACAGCATAGGAGGGAAACAGGGGGCTCGATGGAGGCTCCATTGGGTGGAATCATCGGTTCATCCCGGGGAACAATGATGGGGGATTTAGGGGGTGGCAAAGGGTGGGCATCAGTAAATTGAGGGACCTGTTTATTGGCGGGAGGTTTGCGGGCCTGGGGGAACTGGAAGATAAATTTGGGCTCCCCCAAGGGAATATGTTCAGATACTTGCAGGTAAAGGCGTTTGCTAGGCGATAGGTAGAGGAGTTCCCTTTGCTGCCCTCGCGGGGGGCGATGGACAGAGTGCTTTTGTGGGTGTGGGTCGAGAGGGGAAGGTGTCTGACATCTATAAGGTAATGCAGGAGGTGGAGGAGTCGTCAGTGGAGGAGCTGAAGGCTAAATGGGAGGGGGAACTTGTGGAGCAGATAGAGGACGGGACTTGGGCGGATGCCTTGGAGAGAGTCAACTCTTCCTCCTCATGTGCGAGGCTTAGCCTCATCCAATTTAAGGTGCTGCACCGGGCCCACATGTCCGGGACTAGGATGAGTAGGTTCTTTGGTGGTGAGGACAGGTGTACCAGGTGTTCGGGGAATCCAGCGAATCATGCCCATATGTTCTGGCATGCCCAGCACTGGAAGAATTCTGGAAGGGGGTGGCGGGGACGGCGTCGAGGGTGGTTGGATCCAGGGTCAAACCAGGGTGGGGACTCGCGATGTTTGGAGTTGCGGTGGAGCCGGGAGTGCAGGAGGCGAAAGAGGCCGGTGTCCTGGCCTTTGCGTCCCTAGTAGCCCGGCGGAGGATCTTGCTGTAGTGGAAGGACGCGAGGCCCCCAAGTGTGGAGACCTGGATCAGTGACATGGCGGGATTTATAAAACTGGAGAGGGTCAAATTTGCCCTGAGAGGATCAATACATGGGTTCTATAAACGGTGGCAGCCTTTTCTGGACTTCCTGGCTCAAAGATAGGTATCTTGGTCAATAGCAGCAGCAACCCGGGGGGGGGTGTTCCTTATTATAGTTTCTATATTTTTTCTCTACGGTTATGTAACTTAACATTGTGTTAATTTAAGTTGTTGTTAATATGTTGTGTTGTTCATTGAGGAGGGGCGAATGTTTATGGTTGCTATCATTATTGTTATTGTTGGTATTTTATTATGGTTCGATGTTGTATAAATTCAAAATTTTTCAATAAAAATTATTTAAAAAAAAAGAAAATTCATGAATTAATTAACATGCATTTTATAGAGCATGGCCTTGATGCATTACAAATTTTAGGCTTAGAAGCAAATAGCAAATGGTCAACGCCACAAAGAAAAAGACGTGAAAGACATTGGGCGCGATTCTCCGCCCCCACGCCGGGTGGGAGAATTGCGGGAGGGCCTCCCGACATTTTTCACGCCCTCCCGCTATTCTCCCCCCCCCCCCCCCCCCCCCCCCCCCACGCCACGAATTGCCGCTCGCCGTTTTTTTATGGCGAGCGGCGATTGTCCGAGGCCGATGGGCCGAGCGGCCGGGCCTACACTCCCGTTTCAACACGGCAGCAACCACACCTGGTCGCTGCCATCGTGAAACGGGCGGCAGATGCCCGTTTGGGGCATCTAGGGGCCCAATTGGCACAGCAGTACCACGGTCATGCCCGGGGGGCATAGGCCCGCGATCAGTGCCCACCGATCGTGGGCCTTGCGTCCATAACGGACGCACTCTTTTCCCTCCGCCGCCCGGCAGGATCAAGCCGCCACATCTTGCGGGGCGGCTGAGGGAAAAGACGCCAACCGCGCATGCGCGGGTTGGCGCTGTCCAACCTGCGCATGCGCGGCTGACGTCATCGTGCGAGTCAGCCGGTGTGACGCCCGGGGCCCCGCTCCTAGCCCCGCCCGGGGTGGGAGAATCGGGTCCCAGAAGGGGGCGCGGAGGCTGCTGTGGGTGACGGCCTGTTCCACAACAGCCTTTACGATTCTCCGCATGCGGAGAATCTCGCCCATTGGATTCTAAATCTTAGAACAAAGTCCTTGAACGGTCAAAATGAAAAATGAACAGAATTTTCAAACATGAATACATATTCCCTCGATAACAACACTTACTCAGTCTTTCATCATACCCTGACCACACACCCTAACCCCCGAGTCTAGACCTTAACCTTAAACCCTGACCTGGGACCCTGTCCTTGATCCCCACCCTAATACCTTGGGCCTTGAGCTTTGTGCCTTGGACCTTTGGGCCTCACCCTTATCTTAACCATAACTCTGTCCCTAATCTTAGCCCTAACTAGGGTATAGTCAACACAAATCTAACCCTAACCCCCCCCCCAAACAAACCTGGTCGCTTGAAGGTGTAGCCCCAGGTCGGGGACAGGGAACAAAAATAAGATCAATTTTGATCTTTTCATAACACCAGAATATATGTTCATATGTATGTTATAGAACATAGAACATTACAGCGCAGTACGGGCCCTTCGGCCCTCGATGTTGCGCCGACCTGTGAAACCATCTGAAGCCTATCTGACCTACACTATTCCATTTTCATCCATATGTCTATCCAGTGACCACTTAAATGCCCTTAAAGTTGGCGAGTCTACTACTGTTGCAGGCAGGGCGTTCCACACCCCTACTACTCTCTGAGTAAAGAAAAGCCTCTGACATCTGTCCTATATCTACCACCCCTCAATTTAAAGCTATGTCCCCTCGTGTTGGTCATCACCATCTGAGGAAAAAGACTCTCACTGTCCACCCTATCTAACCCTCTGACTATCTTATATGTCTCTATTAAGTCACCTCTCAGCCTTCTCCTCTCTAACGAAAACAACTTCAAGTCCCTGAGCCTTTCCTCGTAAGACCTTCCCTCCATACCAGGCAACATCCTAGTAAATCTCCTCTGAACCTTTTCCAAAGCTTCCACATCCTTCCTATAATGCGGTGACCAGAACTGCACGCAGTACTCCAGGTGCGGCCGCACCAGAGTTATATACAGCTGCAGCATGACCTTGTGGCTCCGAAACTCAATCCCCCTGCTGATAAAGGCTAGCACACCATATGCCTTCTTAACAGCCCTATTAACCTGGGAGGCAACTTTCAGGGATTTATGTACCTGGATGCCGAGATCTCTCTGTTCATCTACACTACCAAGAATCTTGCCATTAGCCCAGTACTCTGCATTCCTGTTACTCCTTCCAAAGTGAACCACCTCACACTTTTCCGCATTAAACTCCATCTGCCACCTCTCAGCCCAGCTCTGCAGCTTATCTATGTCCCTCTGTACCCTATAACATCCTTCAGCACTATCCACAACTCCACCGACCTTCGTGTCATCTGCAAATTTACTAACCCATCCTTCTACACCCTCTTCCAGGTCATTTATAAAAATGACAAACAGCAGTGGCCCCAAAACAGATCCTTGCGGTACACCACTAGTAACTGAACTCCAGGATGAACATTTGCCATCAACCACCACACTCTGTCTTCTTTCAGAGGAAATCCACGTTTGCCCCTTTTCCAAGTCATAGCAGTAGCTTAAAGTAAAACAGGTTTATTTCAAATCAGAAGCTTTTGAAGGAGCAGCGCTCCAAAAGCTTGTGAGTTAAAATAAACCTGTTGGACCTTTGTGAGACTTCTGCCTTTGCCCACCCCAGTCCAGCGGAGGGATCTCCACATCATTTCTTTTCTCGTTCTGGGATAAATTTGTGACTTGCAGGAACTGAAGGGAAAGGAAGTGAATCCAGGGAGGGTGCAGACTCTGGAAAGGTTGGACAAGGGCTCTCCCTCTCTCTTAAAGACAATGCCATTCAAGATTCTCTTAAGGTTAATATGCAGGTTCAACGGGTAGTTAGGAAGGCAAATGCAATGTTAGCATTCATGTCGAGAGGGCCAGAATACAAGAGCAGGGATGTACCTCTGAGGCTGTACAAGGCTCTGGTCAGACAACATTTGGAATTTTGGACCCCGTATCGAAGGAACGATGTGCTGGCCTTGGGAAAGGGTTCATAGGAGGTTCACAAGAATGATCCCTGGAATGAAGAACTTGAGGACTCTGGGTCTGTACTCGTTGGGAGTTCAGAAGGATCAGGGGGGACCTTATTAAAACTTACAGGATATTATGAGGCCTGGATAGAGTGAATGTGGAGAGGATGTTTCCACTTGTTGGAAAACTGGAACCAGAGGACACAATCTCAGACTAAAGGGACAATTCTTTAAAACAGAGTAGGTTGAATTTTTTCAGCCAGAAGGTGGGGAATCTGTGGCACTCTTTGCCGCAGAAGGCTGTGGAGGCCAAATCACTGTGTGTATTTAAGACAGAGATAGATGGGATTCTTGATTAATAAGGGGATCAGTGGTTATGGGGAGAAGGGAGAAGAATGGGGATGAGAAAATATCATGATTGAACGGCAGAGCAGACTCGATGGGGCGAGTGGCCTAATTCTGCTCCTATATCTTATGGTGTTAGATCCTGAGTTTTTATTTTCTACAAGAGGGGCTGTTTAGCACAGGGCTAAATCACTGGCGTTGAAAGCAGACCAAGCAGGCCAGCAGCACGGTTCAATTCGCGTAACAGCCTACCCGAACAGGTGCCGGAATGTGGTGACTAGGGGCTTTTCACAGTAACTTCATTTGAAGCCTATTTGTAACAATAAGTGATTTTAATTTCATTTCATTTTGTCAAATGCCTTCTGGAAATCTAAGGACAGTGCATTCACCTGTTCCCTTTTATCCACAGTACATGTGACTCCATCAAATAACTGATAAATTGGTTAAACATGATTTGCCTTTCACAAAACCATGTAGGCTCTGCCTGATTACCTTCAATTTTTCTAACATGTTCCCTATGACAGATGTTTGGTTAACTGGCCTGTCATTTCGAGCTATCTGCCCCCCCCCCCCCTTTTACTTTTGTTATTTTCCAATTTAATGGATTCATCTCGATATCGAGCAAATTTTGAAAAATGAAACGGGTGCATCAACTCTCTCATTAGCTGCTTCTTTCAAGATCTTATGGTCGACCTGAATCCGGGGTTTTGTCAGCCTGCAGTCTCAAACATTGCTCATTAACACTTCCCTGGTGATTGTAATTTTTCTGAGTTCCTCTGTCCCTTCCATTTGCTGATTTACAGATATTTCTGAAATGTTACTTGATTCCTCTACAGTGAAGGCTGATGCAAATACCTGTTCAATTCAGCCCCACCTCAACCCATTTGTTTTCATTTCATTTTAACTGTCTTTTACCATTTCTTTCTTTCCTGCACCTTTCTCCTCTTTGCTTCCCCCTTCCCCTCCCCCCACACCTACAGTTCATCCTCTGATGTTAGTTTCCCTGCTGTTTGACCTTTCACATCTTTTGTCCTCTCTGGGGACTGCCATTAGCACTCTTTCCCATTGGTATCTGTGGCCATTAGCACCCGGTTCCCCAGGGTTTCTGTGGCTATGACTTTCATTCTCACTCCACAGTCTAAATATTTCCCACTCTCTCTGTCTGTTAGCTTTGACAAAGAGTCATCGGACTCGAAACGTTAGCTCTTTTCTCTACAGATGCTGCCAGACTTGCTGAGATTTTCCAGCATTTTCCCTTTTGTTTCAGATTCCAGCATCCACAGTAATTTGCTTTTACCTGTTCAATTAATTTGCCTTAACCTTACTTTCCATTGTTAATTTCCCAGATTGCTTGCGAGAGCATCAACACTCACTTGAAGAAAGAAGGAAGAAAGAAGAATTGAATTATTTACTATCACAAATATCTATTGAAACTCTATCTGTCTTTATATTTCTAGCCAGCTTTCTCTGGTACTCAAATTATTTCCTCCTTATTAATATTTTTGTGTTTATATTTGATGCTTTATATTCTGCCCAATGTTCTGACCTGCTATCTGCCTTTGCGCTGTTCCATGCTTTGTAAAAAACATTGATATGTCTTTAACTTTTTTAGTTAAAGAGAGATGCTGTGTCCTCCCCTTGGAATTTTCAATTCTCATGAGAATGTATCTATTCTGTTTATACTGAAATATCCCTTTCAATGTCTGCTACTGAATCTCTATTGACCTGACACACAAGCTCATTTTTTTTTTTAATTTTAGAGTACCCAATTCATTTTTTCCAATTAAGGGGCAATATAGCATGGCCAATCCACCTAGCCTGCACATTTATGGGTTGTGGGGGTGAAACCCACGCAAACACGGGGAGAATGTGCAAACTCCACACAGACAGCGACCCAGAGCCGGGATCGAACCTGGGACCTCAGTGCCGTGAGGCTGCAGTGCTAACCCACTGTGCCACCGTGCTGCCCCACAAGCTCATTTTAAAGTTCATTTTAGCTAGCTCTGCTTTGATGCCCTCATAATTGCTCTTATTTAAGCTTAACTTACTCGTCTTGGGCTCAATCTTCTTCCCCACAAACTGCATGTCAAATTCAGTCATATTATGATCACTGTTACCTGGGGATGCCTTCACCATGAGGTTATCAATTAATCTTTGTTGCACAATACCCAGCCTGGTGTTACCTGACCTCTGGTTGGCTCCAAAATGTGCTGATTGTAGAAACGATCGCAAGAACATTGTGAACTCCTCACCTATGCTACCTTCGACCATCTGATTTTTCCAGTTTATAAGTGTACTAAAATCCCCCTTGATATCGCTGTACCTTTTCTGACAGACTCCCATTATCTCTTCCTTTACACTCTGTCCTACTGTGTCGTTACAATTAGGAGGCCTGCACACCACTCCCAGAAGTGAATTCTTGCCTTAACCATTTTTCATCTCAAACCAAACCACTCCTACATCCTGGTTTCCTGAGCTTAGATCATCCCTGTCTAATGTGCCAACAGTATCGATAATTAACAGAGCTGCTCTTCCAACGTTTCCGAGTTTTCTGTCCTTCCTAAATTTCACATACACTACAATATTCAGCTCACCACCACCTTTTGAAGGGAAATGGATGATGGGCAATAAATGTTGGACTGGCCAGCGACACCCACATGCCACGAATGAATATAAAAAAATTCAGGCCCCAATCTATTTCTCTGAATGGCCATCAGATCATACTTACTTATTTCTATAGGTGCTGCCAATTCATCAGTTTTGTTTCAAATGCTACTTGTGTTTTGCTGCAGATCCTTTGGTTCTGTTCTTTTATTATTTTTGTAGTGTTTATCTGATGTAATTTTAAATGTGTTCTCTCCGTCTCTTCCTGCCACAGTCTGTTTATCATTTCCCATATTCTTACTTTTCTCTCTGGTCTTACTCTTTACTTTACCACATCACACAGATCAAATCAGAAAAGAGACAACAATGTAACAGTCGGTAACAGGACATCAATCAGTCTCCTCCGATCTGAAAATGTAAATCGCTTATTATCACAAATAGGCTTCAAATTAAGTTACTGTGAAAAGCCCCTAGTCGCCACATTCTGGCGCCTGTTCGGAGAGACTGGTACAGGAATTCAACCATGCTGCTGGCCTGCCTTGGTCTGCTTTCAAAGCCAGCGATTTAGCCCTGTGCTAAACCAGCCTCGATCTTAGCGAAATCAAGGACTGGAACACTGTCGTTAACACAAAGCAAATTTTATTAATCTATATCCAGAATATTAAACTCCGGCCGAGTCACAGGAATGATTACACATCAACTGAAACAAACTCCAACTGTCAGAATGAACACGGCTCAGTCCTGGATGTGATTAACAGCAGCAATAACAGAATCCAAACCCTTGTGAACTCGCTGGTGTTTCTGCAGGGTGAATGAATGAGTGAATCCTTTCCCACACACAGAGCAGATGAATAATGTCTCCCTGGTGTGAATGCGCTGGTGTTTCAGCCGGAGGGAATGCTGAGTGAATCCCTTCCCACACACGGAGCAGGTGAACGGTCTCTCTCCAGTGTGACTGCGCTGGTGAATCAGCAGATCCATTTTGCCTTTAAAGCTTTTATCACAGGCAGAACATTTAAAAGGTCTTGTATCAGAGTGAACACGTTGGTGTGAAGTGAGGTGGGCAGACTGAGTGAATCCCTTCCCACATTCAGAGCAGATGAACTGTCTCACCCCAGTGTGAATGCGCTGGTGTCTCAGCAGAGTGGATGACTGAGCGAATCCCTTCCCAAACACACAGCAGGGGAATGGTCTCTCCCCAGTGTGAACCCGCTGATGATCCAAAAGTTTGCATAACTGAGCGAATGTCACCCCACACTCAGGACAGGTGAATGGTTTCTCTCCAGTGTGAATTCTCTGGTGTGTCAGAAGGTTGGATAACTGAGCGAATCCCTTCCCACATTCAGTGCACGTGAATGGTTTCTCCCCGCTGTGCATTCGCTGGTGTGTCAAAAGGCTGGATAACTGAGTGAATCTCTTCCCACACTCAGAGCAAGTGAACGGCCTCTCCCCAGTGTGAACACGCTGGTGTGTCAGAAGATTAAATTTGTTTTTAAAGCTCTTCTCACAATCGGAACATTTAAAAGGTCTCATGTCAGAGTGAACAAGTTGGTGTGCAGTCAGATGTGTTAGTCGAGTGAATCCCTTTCCACACTCGGAACAGGTGAATGGTCTCTCCCCGGTGTGACTGCGGTGATGAGTTTCCAGCTCAGAAGGGTAACTGAATCCCATCCCACATTCCCCACATTTCCACGGTTTCTCAATGGTGCCGGCACCCTTGTGTCTCTCCATTTTGGACGATCAGTTGAAGCTTCTTCCACACACAGAACATGTGTGCAGTTTCTCCTCGCTGTGAATGGTGTGGTGTTTTCAAGGCTGTGTAACTGGTTGAAGCTCTTTCCACAGTCAGTTCACTGGAACACTCTCACTTGGGTGTGTGTGTGTCTTTGTGCTTTTCCAGTCACACTTAAGTTTGAAATCTTTTCCCACAGATAGAACAAACATTTCTCCATCCACATTCAAAAGTTGATGACATTCAGATTCTCATCAAAGTGTGACTGTCAGATCTTGATGTGTTGCTTGATTTGAGTTTCCAGTCTGTCAATCCATTCCTTGTAACCCTGTAAAACCAGTTTACACAGGTCAGAAATTCAGAACAGATAATTCAAGTTTCTGGGGAATAATTGTTTCTCTCGTTTCCTAAAGCTGCAAATCCCAGTCCCACACTTTCCCCTTCCCACACACTCACCACAATGGTTTCCAGGTCATTAATACTGAGTGCAGCTTTGAATTCCAGATTATCCCTCGAATTTAAATTCTACCATCTTCATTAACAAATCCATCTGTGTGAGTGCAGGATAGAAATCCTCCCCATTCTCTCCTCCTGCTCCAGGATCAGTAAAGTGAGTTAAAGATAATTTCTCCTGAACAAATCCATTGCTGCATTTCCTTCCTGAAGCCACATTTGTCCACTGGGGCCTGGCACCGGGAGAAAGCGGCAGCTTCCGTTGTGTTGGGTGTTGAGGCGGTGCGGCTAGTTTGTTATTGGGGGTGTTGAGGCCCCCACTGGGTGTGTGTGAAGCCTCCCCTCCCACCCACTGCCCCTAACGCTGCCTCCGCTTATCCGCCTCCTTCCCGCCTGAAGATGAGACCAACAAGCGTCTGTCCCTGGACATGAGCCGCACTGCGCATGCCCCACATCACAATGCCTGGGAGAGATTGACAGCAGCTCCAGACCAATAGTAGGAGGGAGTGGGGCTGGAGGACCTGGAGGGGAGGTTGGTCCTCCAACCAATCGGAATGAGTGAGGGTGGGTGGGACTTCGACTGAAGCATGCGCAGTGCAGGTAATGGCGATGGAGAGAAGCTGTTCTTTCGGATTCACAAAGGGTAAGAGGAATATTGTGGAACGCGGGAGCGATGGATCTGGCTGGTGGGTGGAGACATTTTCTAAACATGTTGTGAAAGTCCATACCCGGACAAATCACTTTTAGTTCCCCCATTTCACGGAGCGGGGCCGCGAGGGTCCAGTGAACGGTTCGGGGTAACGACCGCCATCTTTACTCGGGACAATGAGCAACAGAGCGCATGTGCGGCCGCCATGTTTGTTGGGGCAACATTTTCAATGACTGGGAGACGCTTGTTCCACATTGTTCAGAATGGAGACAGACTGGCCAGCAAACTGCATTAAACTTTGTCCTGGGTACTTGACCTCCCATTACCCCGGTTTGCACAGACGCAGATATCTAATTGTTGATCAGAGTAGCAACAGAGAAGTAAAGAAACAAGCAAATTGTGCCCCATGGATCCCACTAACTCAATGGATATCTGACTCCCTGTGCGGCTCTGTTCAGTCACGCAGAGACCCATGTCAGGAGAACTTTAGCAGTCTTGCCTATGGCGCTGAGGATCTGTATCGATGCCGGCCCCAGGTCACTGTGGAGTTGCACATTCTTACCGTGTCTGTGTGGGTCTCGCCTCCACAACCCAAAGATGTTCAGGGTAGGTGGATTAGAACATAGAACGATACAGCGCAGTACAGGCCCTTCGGCCCACGATGTTGCACCGACATGGGAAGTCAAAAGCTAAAGGCCATCTAACCTACACTATGCCATTATCATCCATGTGCTTATCCAATAAACTTTTATTGGATTGGTCACGCTAAATTGCCCAGGCTACATTGCCCCAGAATTGGAAAAAAAATTGGGCACTCAAAATTTATTTTTTTCAAAAGAAAATCTTTTCCTACAGACAGAACAGACAAAAATTTCTTCTTCCACATTCACAGGCCAATGATATTCAGGTCCTGATGAATGGAGTGACTGTTAAATCTTGATGTGAAGTTTGATTTGAGTTTCCATCTGTAAATCCTCCCCTTGTAACATCCTGTAAAATAAATTTATAAAACTCATCACTGGGGGCAGTCACGGTGGCTCAGTCGTTAGCCGAGGACCCGGGTTCGATCCCGGCCCCGGGTCACTGTCTGTATGGAGTTTGCACATAATCCCCGTGTCTGTGTGGGACTCAGCCCCAGAATCCAAAAAGATGCGCAGGGTCGGTGAATTGGCCTCGCTAAAATTACACTTCAATTGGGAGAAAGAGAATTGGGTAATCTAAAAAAAAAATTAAAAATTAAAAATAAGCAAAAGCCATCACTGCCAATCCTGGATAGAAATTCTGAACCAAGAATTCTAGTTTCTCCGGAACATTTTTCCCTGTCCCACACACTCCCTCCTCCCTGGGCTGAAATCCAAACCCATCTCACCATCTGCACCATTTCTTTCCTCCACTCCCAGTTTTCTCTCTCCCTCTCCTCTGCCTGGGTTCAGTTCTCCAGCTCTGTCTGCAGATTGACAATAAAACCAATGGGTCTTATTGGGGGTTTGGGGCCTCCAGCGGGTGTTTGTGAATCCTCCCCGCCCACCTGCCAGGGTTTCCTTCTTTACCAGAGATCAGAGTCCTCATTAATGATTTTAGCCCAAACTAGAACCACATTAATTGGAAAACAAATATTTTCACGTAGGTTAGGAGCTCCACAAAGTGTTTCCAACCCCTCCGACCCATCTCCTGAACAGGTTGACACATTTATTTGTCTGACTAAAAGAATGATCTTTGATCGCACCGTGGTTAGCACTGCTGCCTCATGGTACCAAGGACCCGTGTTCGATCCCATTTCTGGGTCACTGTCTGCGTGGAGTTTGCACATTCTCCCCATGTCTGTGTGCGTCTCACATCCACAACCCAAAGATGTGCAGGGTAAGTGGTTTGGCCACGCTAAATTGCACCTTAATGGAAAAAAATAATTGGTCACTCGAAATTTATTTAAAAAAAGGATTGTCTCTTTCCTAATGTTCACAATTAAAGGGATGGGTTCCCCAGCAGATGGCTGACATTTCAGGGGAAAGTAAATTGATAATGGACAGAGATATGTCTCGTGTTGTTATATGGTACAGATTAGATATATTATTTATCGTTCTGTAATAAAGTAAACACATTATTATTTCTCTTCTTGTAATATAAGAATATAGCTACGTTGTAGATTTCCAGTCATCTCTTCCCTCAGAGGGTTGTTAGTCTTTGGATTTCTCTTCCACAGGGACCAGTTGTATCTGGGGGCCATTGAATATATTGAAGCACAAGTTGGACAGATATTTTATTGACATTGGAGTTCAGGGTTATGGGGAACAGGTAGGAAAATAGAGTGAAAGCTGAGATCATGGATTTCTTCACTCGAGGATGTGGTGAAGCTTTTGAATTCTCTATCCCAGAAGAATGTGGAGCCTCAGTCATCAGGTATGTTCAAGACAAATATTGACAGGTTTCTAGATATTGAAGATATCGAGGGATATGGGGATCGTGTGGGAAAATGGTGCTGAGGTAGATCGGCCAAGGATCTCATTGAATGGTTGAGCAGACTCGGTGGGCCGAATGGCCTACTCTTGCTCCTATTCTAATCTCTGTGTCCTGGTCAGGAAGCAGTGAGCTGAGCTTGGATCTGTCAATCAACATGAATCCGCACCTTCAGGAGAATTGGGAGGGTGAATATTAGATACAGCAGAGTTAGAATGGAGGGGGGATTGTGGAGATTTACAGTTTTTAGAGAACGAGAGAAAATTATGTTCCATAAGAACTAGAATTGTCCTGAATTTTAATAACAATGATCTTGATTGTCACAGGTAGGCATACATTGCAATGACGTTCCTGTGAATTTCTATCCTGTACTAACTGATGACTTTTGTGAATTTAAATGAATCAGCACCTTCAGGAGAATTGGGAGAGTGAACAGTAGATACAGCAGAGTGAGAATGGAGGGAGATTGTGTGGGATGGAGATTTTCAGACTTTGGAGAACAAGATGATAGGAATGGACTTTCCAATTAAACACTAATTTGATGTCAATTATCCAAATGAAGTCACTGAGACAAAAAGGGTTACAGGTGGCACTATTTGTTCATGGAGATTTGTGTGTGAAGTTGGATCAAAGAAACAAAGGTGTTTGTGGAGAAACAGAGCTCTTGCCTCCTTTATTCTACAGCAACGGGCAGCACGGTAATTCAAGTGGGTAGCACTGTGGATTCACAGCGCTAGGGTCCCAGGTTCGATTCCCCGCTGGGTCACTGTCTGTGCGGAGTCTGCACATTCTCCCCGTGTCTGTGTGAGTTTCCTCCGGGTGCTCCGGTTTCCTCCCACAGTCCAAAGACGTGCAGGTGAAGTGGAGTGGCCATGATAAATTGCCCTGAATGACCAAAAAGGTTAGGAGGGGTTCTTCAGATGTGGGGATAAGATGGAAGTGAGGGCTTAAATGGGTTGGTGCAGACTCGATGGGCCGAATGGCCTCCTTCTTCATTGTATGTTCTATGTTCTAACTCAGAAGCTCGAACACAAGAGAGGAAATAATGTTCCATAGAAACTAGAATTGTGTTCTCCGAATTTCTATCCTGTGCCAACAATGATAACTTTTATAAATTGTTTTTAAAGGATATTGGAAGAGGAGGAATCGCAGACAGACGTCTCAAACATCACGTCAAACTCAAACGATTCCTTTTGATCTGAATATCATCGGCGAGTAGGAGAAATGTTTGTCCGATCTGTCGGCTTCAAAAGGTTTTAAACGTGAGTGTGACGGGAAAAGCACCGAGACCCACACAACACACACCCGAGTGAGAGTGTTCCAGCGAACTGACTGTGAAAAGAGCTTCAACTATGATACAGTCTGAGAAAACGTCACACCATTCACAGTGAGGAGCGACAGTGCACATGTTCTGTGTGTGGACAAGGCTTCCGCTGATTGTCCAATCTGGAGAGACACGGCGAGACCCAAAACATGGAGAAACCGTGGAAATGTGGGGACTGTGGGAAGGAATACAGATTCCCATCTGAGCTGGAGACTCATCGACGCAGTCACACTGGGGAGAGGCCATTCACCTGCTCTCAGTGTGGGCAGGGGTTCACTCGGTTATCGCACCTGCAGGCACACCAGCGAGTTCACACTGGGGAGAAACCATTCACCTGCTCTCAGTGTGGAAAAGGATTAATTGATTTATCCAGCCTGCAGTCACACCAGCGAGTTCACACTGGGGAGAAGCCGTTCACCTGCTCTCAGTGTGGGCAGAGATTCCGTGCTTTATCCAACCTGCGGAGACATCAGTGACTTCACACTGGGGAGAGGCCATTCACCTGCTCTCAGTGTGGAAAAGGATTAATTGATTTATCCAGCCTGCAGTCACACCAGCGACTTCACACTGGGGAGAAGCCGTTCACCTGCTCTCAGTGTGGGCAGAGATTCCGTGCTTTATCCAACCTGCGGAGACATCAGCGACTTCACACTGGGGAGAGGCCATTCACCTGCTCTCAGTGTGGGAAGGGATTTCATACTTTATCCAACCTGCAGTCACACCAGCGAGTTCACACTAGGGAGAGACCATTCACCTGTTCTCAGTGTGGGAAGGGATTTATTGATTCATCCACCCTGCAGACACACCAGCGAGTTCACACTGGGGAGAGGCCATTCACCTGCTCTCAGTGTGGGAAGGGATTCATTGATTCATCTACCCTGAGGAGACATCAGCGAGTTCACACTACGGAGAGGCCGTTCACCTGCTCTCAGTGTGGGAAGGGATTCATTGATTCATTCACCCTGCAGAGACATCAGCAAATTCACACTGGGGAGAGGCCATTCACCTGCTCTCAGTGTGGGAAGGGATTCAGTGATTTATCCACCATGCAGACACACCAGCTAATTCACACTGGGGAGAGGCCGTTCACCTGCTCTCAGTGTGGGAAAGGTTTTACTCAGTTATCCATCCTGCAGACACACCAGCGAGTTCACACTGGGGAGAGGCCATTCAGCTGCTCTCAGTGTGGGAAGGGATTCCGTGATTTACCCAACCTGCGGATCCATCAGCGAGTTCACACTGGTGAGCGTCCGTTCATCTGCTCTAACTGTGGGAAGGGATTCACTCAGTCATCCAGTCTGCAGACACACCAGCGAGTTCACACTGGGGAGAAGCCATTCACCTGCTCTCAGTGTGGGAAGGGATTTATTGATTCATCCATCCTGCAGAGACATCAGCGAGTTCACACTGGGGAGAAGCCATTCACCTGCTCCCTCTGTGGGAATGGATTCACACAGTTATCCAGTCTGCAGACACACCAGCAAGTTCACACTGGGGAGAGGCCATTCACCTGCTCTTAGTGTGGGAAGGGATTACATAGAAACATAGAAATATATAGAAAAGCCCATAGTCGCCACATTCCGGCGCCTCTTCAGGTACACAGAGGGAGAATCTCTGTCCTAAATGGTCTACCCCGTATCCTCAGACTGCGACCTCTGGTTCTGTACCCTCCCACCATCGGGAAAATCTTTCCTGCATCTACCCTGTTAAGTCCTGTTAGGATAATATAGGTTTCTATGAGATCCCCCATTCTTCTGAATTCCAGTGGATACAATCCTAACTGATTCAATCTCTCATACGTCAGTCACACCATCCCAGGAATCAGTCTGGTAAACCTTCGCTGCACTTCCACCTGAGCAAGAACATCCTTCCTCAGATAAGGAGACCAAAACTCATACAATATTCCAGGTATGGCCTCGCCACAGCCCTGTGTAATAATAGCAAGATATTCCTGCTCCTATACTTGAATCCGCTCGCAATGAAGGCTAGCATATCATTTGCCTACTTTACTGCCTGCTGTAGCTGCATGCTTACCTTCAGTGACTGGTGTACGAGGATACCCAGGTCTCGTTGCACAGTCCCCTCTCCTAATTTATGGCCATTCAGATAATAGCCTGCCGTCTCGTTTTTGTTGTCAAAGTGGGCAACCTCGCATTTCTACAAATTATACTGCATCTGCCATTCATTTGCCCACTCACTCAACTTGTCCAAATCACAATGAAGGATCTCTGCATGCTCCTCACAGACTCCCCCCCCCCCCCCCCCACACGCAAAGTGGTGTCATCTACAAATTTGGAGATATTGGATTTTCCTCCCTCACCAAATCATTAATATATATAGGGTGTTGCAGTGGTTAGCACTGTTGCCTCACTGTGGACCAGTGTTTAATCCTGCTCCGGGTCACTGTCCGTGTGGATAGAAGTGTCTCCGTGGTCTCACCCCCATAACCCAAAGAAGTGCAGGGTAGGTGAATTGGCCACACTCAATTGCCCCTCAATTGGTAAAAAGGAATTGGGTACTTTAAATTTTTCTTAAAATCATAAATATATCTTGTGAATATCTCAGGTCCTAGCACCGATCCCTGTGGTATCCCACTAGCCACTGCCTGCCAGTTTGAAAAAGACCACTAATTCCTACTCTGTTTCCTGCCTGCCAACCAGTTTTTTTTATCCATATCAATTCACTACCCCTAATTCCAAGTGCTTTAATTTTACACATTAATCTCTTATGTGGGACTTTGGTCAAAAGCCATCTGAAAGTCCAAATATTACATCCACTGGCTGCCCCTCGTTAACTCTACCAGTTACACCCTCGAAGAATTCCAGTAGATTTGTCAAGCAAGGTTTCCCCTTCATAAATCCATGCTGACTCTGTCCGATCCTGCCACTGGTTTCTCAGTGCTTTGCTATAAAATCTATGAGAATGGATTCTAGAATTTTCCCCACTGCCGATGTCTGACGTGCTGGTCTATAATTCCCTGTTTTCTCTCTCTATCTCTTTTTAAATGGTGGAATTACATAAGCCAATCTGCAGGAACTGTTCCAGAGTCTATAGAATCCTGGAAGATGACCACCGTTGCATCCACTATTTCTACACGACTTCCCAAAGTACTTCGGTTGTAGATTATCAGGCCCTGGGGATATACCAGCTTTCAATCCCATCAATTTCACCAACACCATTTCTCTCCTAATATTGAGCTTCTTCAGTTCCTCCCTCTCACTAAATCCTGCTTTCCCCAACATTTCTGGTAGCTTTGTGAAGAAAGAAGCAAATTATATATTTATTTTCTCACCCATTTCTTTGTCACCTCTGATACAATCAGACTGATTTCCTGTTTTATGCCATTCCGAACATCATCACTGCAGTTTGGGGTCTATATACGAGCTAATATCCTTCCTCACTATTACATTAATTTCCTCTTTAACCAGCGCTGCCTTTTCCTTTTGTCTGTCCTTCCTAAATACTGAATATATTCAATTCCCACCCTGGTCATCCTGCAGCCATGGCTCCATAATCCCGATGATCTCACTCCCGTTTACATCTATTTTCACAATTCACTTGGTTATGCCGTCTGCAGTCACACCAAGGAGTTCATACTGGGAAGAGGCCGTTCACCTGCTCTCAATGTGCGATGGGATTTAGTAATTTATTGCACTTTCTGAGACACCAACATGTTCACAATAGATTACAGGGATTGGATTCTGCTGTTATTGTTTCTGTTCTCAATTACATCCAGGACTGCATTTTGTTTATTCTGTTGGTCAATGGGGATGGTCAGAGGGTTTCTTTCTGCTGGACTGGCTGGTCTCACGGCTTCGTCTCCAGTGGGTTGATTCTCTCTGAGCCTTCTTGCGAATATCTGGTTTTGCATTTCACAAGGAGTGAAAGGGGTTTGGCGGTTAGAAGATGTTTCATTACCATTTCTGTTTGGAAACCCCAAAAATCATGCCTCATTGCCATGAAGATGGGCGATGGTGGTTACGTAATTGTTTTGTTTTATTTATCTTCATGCTTCTCCCAGAAGAAAACTATCAGGGTATGAGGGGCAAGTTATATGAGGGGCACTGGGAAACTACAGTAAATAGTATGGTGGGAGACAGGCAATCACTAATATTTAAGGAATTATTACAGATTTATACGGGGATCAGTTAGCTCAGTTGGCTGGATGGCTGGTTTGTGCTGAGTGACACCAACAGCACAGGTTAAATTCCCATAGCGGCTGAGGTTAGTCATGGTCTCTGTCAGTATTTATGCTCCACATGATCCTCCACCCACCACCTAACATCTCCCATCAGCATCTCCTCTATTCCTTTCTCCCTCATGTATGTATCTAGCTTTACGTTCAATGGATTCCTGCTGTTCACCTCAACCACTCGCTGTGTTAGTGAGTTCCACATTCTCACCACTCGCTGGGGAAAGAGGTTTCCACTGAAATTCCTATTGGATTATTGAATCCCTTCATAATATCAAAGACTTCCACCAGGTCACCCATCAGCCTTTGCTTTTCCAGAAAAAGGCAGCCCCAGCCTTTCCTGAGTGTTAAATGCTCTCAGTTCTGTACATTATGAATCTTTGTTGCGCCTTATCCAGTGCCTCTATTTCCTTTTTCTAAATGGAGATCACCAATGTTGACAGAGCTCCCATTGTAGTCTAACCATTGTTCTAAACAAGCTGAACATTTCCTCCATGTTTTTCAATTCTATCCCTCTGCAATGGAACCCTATATATGGGCTCCCCACTTTCGGAAAGATGTGATGTTCTTGGGGTGTAGAGGACATTAATGAGAATGGCACCAGGGATGAGGGACTCCAGTTAGTTGGAGCGACTGGAGCAGCTGAATTTCTCTCCTGAGGTCACAGCATCTGGAGGGTGGGGAATGAGGGCATTCAGCCCTTTGGGACCGTGTCGGCTCCCTGTGGAGGAAGCCAGTCTGTCCATTGCCCCGTTCTATCCCCGAATCCCTGTGTGTTTATTTCTCTCAATGCCTGTCCAATTTCCTATTGAAATCCTTCCGACATCTCTGCATCTCCTACCCTCATAGGCAGTAGGTTCCAGGTCGTTACCACTCGCTTTACATGTACACAAGGCTCCTCGAGCACTGAGAAGTCTATTTGGCCCATTTTACCCGTGCCAGCTCTTTGTACAGCGACCCATTTAATCCCAGAGTTCGACTATTTTGTTTTCTTTTTCAGAATGTACCAAATTCCCTTTTGGAAGTTACAGTCCAATAAGATTCTAGCACCATTTATAGCCAGTGCATTCCAAATCACAACAACTCGCTGTGTTTTACAGCAAATAATTGTGCGTATGGTGTATTGGGAATTTCACAGTATTCAAAATGGGGCCAATGCCGTTGTTATTACACAAAATTAAGACTCAATCTTTATCAATGATTTTGGTGAGGACACCGAGTGTAATATATCCTAGTTTCTGGACAATTAGAACAAATGTACATTTTTATAAAACCTCTCACTACCACTGGACCACCTGAAGTGTTTTAAAGCCAATGGAGTACTTTTGAAATGTATTCACTGTTGTCATGTAGGAAGCTGTAAGTACGCATATGTAATCACATTTAGTTTTAAAATTGTTATTTTCGTAGTGCAGTCACTGTCAATAATAAGGTCAAGGAAGCCCTTTTATATCTCTAACATGTGGCTTCCTGCAGCCATTTCACCTTCTGTACCTTTTCTATATGAACTATGTATTGATTTCACAGCAAAAAACAAGAATTAAATTCATGATTATTTAGTAGTTAACATTGATTATCATGAGTGAATTGGTGTATTCGGTCATTATATTGCAAAGACTAGATCTTTATTTTTAAAAATAACACGATCAACCAAAATGTTTCCAGAAACTGCAGAGCTATCAGAATTTGTTTGAAAAATGAATTACTTTTATAATTGTGAGAAGTTACAAGACATCATATTCTGCCAAGACTATGTGGGCTGGGCAGTGGAGTAATGGTATTGTTACTGGGCTAGTAATCCAGAGACCCAGGTTAATGCTCTGGGGATCTGGGATTGAATCTGCCTTTGACAGATATTGAAATTGAGTAAAATCTCAAATTAAAAGTCGAATGATGACATTGTTGATTGTTGTAAAAACCCATCTGGTTCATTAATGTCCTTTTGGAATATGCTCTCCTTATGTGTCCTGGCCTATACGTGACTCCAGATCCACAGCAATGTTGTGGTTGATTTGTAAGTGCCCTCTGAAATAGCCTCACAAGACACGCAGTTCAAAGGCAATTGGAATGAGCAGTAAATACTGGTCCAGCCAGTGACACCCACCTCCCATGAATGAATAATTCAAGAAGGCTCATTGTTCAATCTGAAGATTAGTAGGAAACTGTCTCTTTGATTGGATTTGATTTATTGTAACGTTTACCGAGGTACAGTGAAAAGTATTGTTCTGCGTACAGTCCAGACAGATCGTTCCATACATGAAAAACTCAGACATATGACAAATACACAATGTAAATATAGACACAGACACCAGGTGAAGCCTAAGTGACCTCGTGTATCTTGTATCAAATGTATCAATTAAAAATTGTATTAATTAGCTACCAATCTGTAACATGATTAAATAAGTAGTGATCCTTAATTGATTTACAATTAATTAAACAATAATGAATCAGTAGTTATAGGAAAAGTCTGAGTTTTATTTGTTGTAAAAATGTAAAAGCTTCATTGCTGTGTATATAAAGAATGTGCAATGAAGATAAATGTAGCAGGAAGAGAGACCTTCCAACTCTGATTCGCCTCAACATTTAAAACTATATAAGAAATTGTGCAGAATCAGGTAAAGGGCTGTTATGAAACTGTTCGATTGTATTCCTGTGAAAAGTAATGAGAGAAGGTGATGTCAGTAATTAAAGACACAATTAAATTAAACTGGTGCCCAATTAACCAATGGTCATGTTACCACAGGCCCAACTCTGACATGAGGTAATGGTCACTTTGGGGATAAAGGTCGAGGTTCCGAAGGTCTTCCTTGCTGGCCAAGTACTGAAGACTCTCGAGGCCGAGTTCCAAGGAAATTAGTGTCAAAGGAGCCAGGGAGGGTTACGCTTCCACAGACTGATCACCTGCGTGAAGTTGTAAACGTAAATGTCTTCAAGTCGTTCAGTAAAGCTTCTCATTAAAAAACTCCTTTTTAAATTTACTGTTCAGAATTCTGCCTTTGATTTAATTGGTTAAAGTCTTGCCCGAACCAAAGCAAATTTATTAATTGGGGATGTCTGAAATCAATCAAGGATCAGAAAGCATCAATCTTCAATTTAAAACTTGCACTTCTGTAGCGCCTTTCATAACCACAGCATGTCCCAAAGTGCTTCTGAAGTGTCGTCACTGTTATAGGAAATGCAGCAGCCAATTTCCACAAAGCAAGATGCCACAAACAGCAATGTGGCAATGTGCAGATGATCTGATTTTGGCGATGCTGATTAAAAAAAAAATTTATTAAGGTTTTTGTAATTTTATAATAAGTGACAACAGTAAACAATGCAAATCGAAACATAAAACATTGTGCATAAATCATCTCCATCCCTAAAAAGTCCCTCCTACCCTCAACAGAAAATAGCCTAACTACCCCCCTCCCCTTCAAGTTTTTTGCCTCTGCTGACAGTTAATTTTCCCTAAAGAAGTCGACAAACGGCTGCCACCTCCTGATGAACACGAGCGTTGACCCTCTGAGGGCAAACTTGATTTTTTTTCAAGACTGAGAAACCCAGCCATGTCGCTAACCCAGATCTCTGATTCCGGGGGGCTTCGAGTCCCTCCACGCTAGCAATATCCATCTCCGGGCTACCAGGGAGGCAAAGGCCAAGACATCAGCCTCTCTCGCCCCCTGGACTCCAAAATCTGCCACCTCTGGGCTCGGCACCACCCTTGTTTCTAGGGCCGTGGACATGACACCTGCAAAACCCTGCCAGAATCCCCAAGCTTCGGGCATGCCCAGAACATATGGACATGACTTCCCGCCCTCCCGCCGCCCCCCCCTTCCCGCCGCCCCCCCCTTCCCGCCCCCCCCCCCCGACCGCACACCTCTCCTCCACCCCAAAAAACCTGCTCATCCGGGCCACCGTCATATGCAGTGTGAATGGGGTGGCACGGTGGTTAGAATTGCTGCCTCACAGCGCTGAGGTCCCAGGTTCGATCCCGGCCCCGGGTCACTGTCCGTGTAGAGTTTGCATGTTCTCCCCGTGTCTGCGTGGGTTTCGGCCCCACAACCCAAAGATGTGCAGGGTAGGTGGATTGGCCACGCTAAATTGCCCCTTAATTGGAAAAAATAAATTTTGTACTCTATAAATTTGAAAATAAAATTGTGCCCGGTGAATGACCTGAAATTGTATCAGGCTGAGCCTGGCACATGATGAGGACGTATTGACTCTGCTCAAAACCACAGACCGGCCTCTATCCCTCCCCAGAGCTCCTCTTCCCATTTACCCTTTAGCTCCTCTATCTGAGTTAAATCCGACTCCACAAGTTCTTTGTAGATATCCGAGACCTTTCCCTCTCCCACCCCCATTCTAGAAACTACCCTGTCCTGTATCCCTGTGGTGGTGGGAGCGGAAAAGTCGAAACCTGCCTTCGCAAAAAATCCCATACCTGCAGATACCTGAATCCGTTTCCTGCCGGCAATTCAAATTTCTCCTCTAAATCCTTCAGACAGGGGAAGCTCCCATCTATGAATAAATCTCCCATCCTCTTGATCCCTGCTCCCTGCCACCTCCGAAATCCCCCATCCCGGTACAAACTGGTGGTTGATACAAATCGGGACCCAGACCGATGTGCCCTCCACTCATGTGCTTCCTCCACTGACCCCAGACTTTCAGGGCCGCCACCACCACCGGGCTTGTGGAGTACACGGGCTGGCGAGAACGGCAGAGGTGCCGTTATCAATGCTCCCAGACTTGTGTCCTTACACGTTGCCACCTCGACTCGCTCCCAGACCGACCCCCCCCCCCCCCCCCCCCCCCCCCCCCACCTAATCATGGCTTTATTTGCCACCCAGTAATAGTTGCTAACGTTCGGCAGTGCCAGACCACCCTCGACTACGCTCCAGCAACACTTTCTTCACTCGTGGGGTTTTACCCGCCCACACAAAACCCAAAATCACCTTGTTTACCGGTTTAAAAGAGGCCTTTGAGGGCAGCACGGTGGCACAGTGGTTAGCATTGTTGCCTACGGCGCTGAGAACCCGGGTTCGAATCCCGGCCCTGGGTCACTGTCCGTGTGGAGTTTGCACATTCTCCACGTGTCTGCGTGGGTTTCGCTCCAACAACCCAAAGATGTGCAGAGTAGGTGGATTGGCCACGCTAAATTGCCCCTTAATTGGAATAAATAATTGGGTACTCTAAATTAAAAAAAAAAAAAGAGGCCTTTGGGATAAAGATGGAGAGGCACTGGAAAACAAACAGAAATCCCGGGAGGACCGTCATTTTCACGATGTGTACCCTCCCCGCCAGTGACAGCGGGAGCATGTCCCACCTTCTAAAGTGCTCCTTCATTCGCTCTACTAGCCGGGTTAGATTTAACATTCCCGTGCCACCTGGATTCCCAAATAACAGAAGCACCCCACCCCCTGCTCCTCAATCATTCTAAACGATCACCCTCGGAGGTTCATATCACTCGCGGCTTCTCGCAAGCGCTCTATCTACTTCCAAGGGTCGAGAAACGCCCCATCTCCCATCAGCTTTTCCAGTATATTTGTCACACATGCCCTTGCGTCCGACCCTTCACTGCCCTCCAGGAGGCCGACAATCCTCAGGTTCTGTCTCTGGGACCTGTTCTCCAGGTCCTCCTGCAACTTTTTCTGGTGATCCCTCATCAGCCCCACCTCCACCTCCAAAGCGGTTAAATGGTCCTCGTGCTCGGCCACCTTCTGGATCGCCGGTCCATGGGCTTCCAGCCCCTGTTCCACCCAATCAATCCTTGCCTTAATTAGGTTACCTTCATTTGCTTGGCGAAGCTCCTGAATGAACTCCATCAGCTGTACCATTGACCACTGTGCCACCAAACCGGGATCCTGCGCCTCTGCCATGCTTTCCCGCGCTGCAGGTTCTACAGTCAGCTTCTCTGCTCAACTAATTCTTCTTGGACGACCATTTCTGATCCACGGCTCCACGTACTGGTGGGGGATTTCTCCTCACTGTCTCACTCTCCACCGATGTTTCTAATAGAATTCCAAAAAAAATCGGGAGAAAAGGTTCAAAAGGTCCGTCACGAGCGGGAGCTCCCAAATGCCCGACCTCCTACTCCATGGCCGCCACCAGTAGTCAAAAGGATGAAATTTAGAGACAGTTTGGTCCGGTGGGATCGTGGAAGGGAGGGAAGCAGCAGAGGCAGCTGATCGGATTGACTCAATCTCAGTCACAAGAAGCTCCACGAGCTCCTCACACTTCTTGTTGGAGGTGAGGATGGAAGAGACAGGGGAGAGCGAGAGTACTTCAAAAGGAAATAACTTGTGTCAGAGATATTAAAAAGTTTCAACACACTGCGTATTTAACATAATTCTAATTTATTTGACTTTTAGCCAGAATATTAGCCCCTGTACATGGGGTGGAGTTTGTTATCAGCAGAAAGAGACCCAAATGAACGTGGTTCAGTCCTGAATGTGAGGAACAGCAAAACCCAATGTCTGTGGTTACTTGTGACCTCGTTGGTGTCTCAGCAGGTTGGATGAAGTGGCGAATCCGTTCCCACACTGGGAGCAGGTGAACGGTCTCTCCCCAGTGTGAACTCGTTGGTGTTTCTCCAGGTCGGATAACTGAGTGAATCTCTTCCCACACTGGGAGCAGGTGAATGGCCTCTCCCCAGTGTGAATTCGCTGATGTACAGTGAGGTTAGATGATTGTCTGAACCCAGTCCCGCAGTGAGAGCACCTGAATGGTCTCTCGTCAGTGTGAACACGTTGATGGCGCATCAGGTCCACAGAACTTTTATAGCTCTTCCCACAGTCTGGACAATGGAATGGTCTCTCCCCAGTGTGAACTCGCTGGTGATTCCGCAGGTCGCATGAGTCAGCGAATCCCTTCCCACACTCGGAGCAGGTGAATGGTCTCTCCCCAGTGTGAACTCGCTGGTGTTTCCGCAGGTGGACAGACTGAATGAATCCCTTCCCACACTCGGAGCAGGTGAATGATCTCTCCCCAGTGTGAACTCGCTGGTGTGTGGACAGAGTGGATGACAGAGTGAATCCCTTCCCACACTTGGAGCAGGTGAATGGCCTTTCCCCAGTGTGAATTCGCTGGTGTTGCCGCAGTGTGGATGACTCAGTGAATCCCTTCCCACACGTGGAGCAGGTGAATGGCCTCTCCCCAGTGTGACTGCGTCGATGAGTTTCCAGGCTGGATGGGTAAGTGAATCCTTTCCCACAGTCCGCACATTTCCACGGTTTCTCCTCAGTGTGACTGCATTTGTGGCTTGTGAGGCCTGATGATTGACTGCATCCTCGTTCACACACACAACACGTGTACGGTTTCTCCCCACTGTGAACGATGCTTTTTCCTTCCATGTTCAAAGTACGATGATATTCAGGAAATGATAAATTGAGGACTCTGTCAGATCCTGATGTGATGCCTGGTTTGAGATTCCGGACTTTGAATCCTCCCCTTCGAACACCCTGTGAAACTGATTTAAGAACAGAAAATAGGGAGTGAGAGAGAACCCACAAAAACACAAAGGCAGGTTGTGAAATTGAGCTGAATGAATCTGGTCATTTGTGGGGCCAGCTCTGGGAAAAAGTGACCATGAAAACTGCTGAATTGTTATAAAAACCCCAACTGGCCTCTTTGGGAGGAGAGAGAAAGAGGTGAAGAGGAATTTTGTATATCTACAAGACATATTAAATAGAATAGATGGCAAAGCAAATTCGATCTTGAGCTTCATAAACAGTAAACAAAGAGAAAATGCTGGAACATCTCAGCATGTCTGGCAGCATCTGTAGGGAGAGAAAAGAGCTCATGTTGAGTCCAGATGGTCCTTTGTTAGTTCTTTTCTCTCCCTACAGATGCTGCCAGACCTGCTGAGATGTTCCAGCATTTTCTCTTTGGCTTCAGATTCCAGCATCCGCAGTAATTTGCTTTTATTCATAAACAGTAATCTTGATACCAAAACTATGCTTCTGGTGGTACAATGATTAGCACTGCTGCCTCACAGCGCTAGGGACTCGGGTTCAATTCTGGCCTTGGTGACTGTGTGTGTGGAGTTTGCACTTTCTCCCCGTGTCTGTGTGGGCTTCCACCTGGTGCTCAAGTTTCCTCCAACAGTCCAAAGAAGGGAATGTTAGGTGGATTGGCCTTGATATATTGCCCCTTAGTGTCCAGGGATGTGCAGGTTAGGTGGGGCTATGGGGTTACAGGGACTGGGTAGGGGTGTGGGCCTAGGCATGGTGCCCTTTCAGAGAATCAGTGCAGACTCAATGGGCCGAATGGCCTCCTTCTGCACTATAGGAATTCTATGGTTCTAATTCTATCCTGTGAATCTTTATGAAGCTCGGGTGTAGAAGTCAACTATTTCCTAACACACCTAATAGGTAAAAGATAGCTATTTAGGATAAATATTAAGCCCCAGTTTTACCCATTTTAAATGAAGGATTTCAACATTCTCATAACCTCAGGCAGGTCATCTCAAAACATACGGCTTACAAAATAGAATCCTTTTTACTGGCACAATGATTTTCCAGAGACCCAAAATTAATATCTTTACTGTCCTAATCATGTTCCAGAGTCACAAATACTTTTGACTGTCCCAATGATTTTCCAGACACCCAGGTATGAATCTCACCAAGGCAGAAGGTAAAATTTTAATTAATTGAAAGTTTACTGATGACCATGAAACCATTGTCGATTGTTGCAAAGAGCCACCTGGTTCACTCCTGTCCTTCAGTGAAGGAAATCTTCTATCCTTACCTGGTCTGGCCTACATGTGACTCCAGATCCACAGTCAGCTGGTTGGCTCTTGAAATGTTCTCTGAGATACACTCAGTTCAAGGGCAATTAGGGCTGGGCAGTGAATGCTGGCCCAGCCAGCGACACCCACATCCTGTGAATGAACAGAAAAACAAATCTGCCGTCCTTACCTGGTCTGGCCGACATGGTTCCAAACCACAGCAATGTGGTTGACTCTGTAAATGCCCTCTGACATGGCCGAGCCAGCCGCTCGGTTTGAGGGGAATTAGGGATGGGCAATAAATGTTGGCTGAGCCAGTGACTCCGACAAATGATTAAAATAAAATCCTGGAGACTCCAATCAGCCGATCCGGGAGAGTAGGCATTTGGTCCAGGCTCGCAGCGCATAATAATAACAATAATCCCTTATTGCCACAAGTAGGCTTCAATGAAGTTACTGTGAAAAGCCCCTAGTTGCCACATTCCAGCACCTGTTCAGGGACCCCGCCCCTCATTGGTTGGAGGACCAGTAACTCCAGGTCAGTCCTCCAGTCCCGCCCCTCCTCTTCTGTTGGTCATGAGCTGCCATCAATCACCCGGGCATTGTGACGGTGACAGATTGTGAGAGCAACCACAGGTTCAGGCTGAGTCGCTGATTGTCCAATAATAAGTGAGAGTCTCAGTGGGACAATCAGACAATAATAGTGGAGATGGGGCCCAGAGGAGAAACAGCAAAGGATTCACTCACTTTGAGAGTAACAAACACAGTGTCTGCTCCAATAAGAATCAGGCTGCAGTGTGTGAGTGAACACATCATTGGATCCAATGTAGAATCATAGAATCCCCTCAGTGCAAAAGAAAGCCATTCGGCCCATCGAGTCTGCAAGAACCCTCTGAAAGAGCATCCTCCCTTGGCGAATTCCCCACCCTATCCCCACAATCCCTCCCAGTGACAGTTTAACACAGCCAATCCATCTAACCGGCACATCTGTGGACTGTGGGAGGAAACCAGAGCACACGGAGGAAATCTACGCAGACACAGGAAGAATGTACAAACTGCACACAGTGACCCACGGTTGGAATTAATCATAGAATCTACAGTGCAGAAGGAGACCATTCAGCCCATCGAGTCGGCACCAGCATTACTTGATCTGGCCAACCCACTGAAATGGGGTGAATTCTGAATTGCATTCTGAAATTGCCAGCAAACCACTCAGTTTAATAGCAATTAGGAATGGGCATCCAAGCTGGTTTGCCCATGACACGCACATCCCATAAAGAACTAAGAAAATCAAAGGGTTCTTTCCAGTTCCGGTTTCCAAGGAATCGGTCCTGGGCCCTTCACACTCCTGGTTACATCATTGATTTGAAAGTAAATGTAGGAACATGAATAACAAGTTTACCTGTGACACAAGAATGTTTAAACACTTGATAGTGAGGAAGAAAGCTGGAGGGAAAACAAGGTAATGATAAATAGCAGGACAGGATTAGTTAGGCCAGAGCTAGATTCCTGTGCACAGGAAGACTGCAGTAAAAAAGCAGAGAGGGGATTTAAGAACATCAGCCAGAAATTGCCAATGTTTGCTCCGAGGAAAGTTTGGATAAACTGGGGCTGTTTTCTTTGGAACCGAAAAGAAGAAATGAAATTATGAAAAACAGCCCGGCTAGCTCAGTAGTGCATGGGAGCCTTAATCCCAGGGTCGTGGGTTCAAGACCCACATTGGTCGCTTCAGCTTCTTTAATCTGAGAACATCGAGCTGAACTGTTTTCTGGGTGGCACGGTAGCACAGTGGTTAGCACTGCTGCGTCACAGCGCCAGGGTCCCTGGGTTCAATTCCCACTTGGGACACTGTCTGCGCAGAGTCTGCACGTTCTCCAGTGTCTGTGTGGGTTTCCTCCCACAAGTCCTGAAAGACATGCTTGTTTGGTGAATTGGACATTCTGGATTTTCCCTCTGTGTACCTGAATAGGTGCCAGACTGTTACTACGAGGGGATTTTCACAGTAACATCATTGCTGTGTTAAGGTAAGGTAAGCCTACTTGTGACAATAATGAAGATTATTCTAAATGTATAAAATTCTGGGGGATCATGGTGGCACAGTGGTTGTGTGCCTGCGTGCTGGGGACCCGGGTTCGATCCTAGCCCCAGGTCACAGTCTGTAAGGAGTTTGCACATTCTCCCATTATCTGTGTGGGTTTCACCCCCACAACCCAAATATGTGCAGGGGAGGTGACTTGGCCAAATTAAATTGCCCCTTGATTGGAAAAAATATAAATTTAGATATTTTTTAAATTCTGAGGGATCAAAATATTTTGGATGGTAAGGTCCTATTCCCTTTGGTTGAGGGATACATATAAAAGAGGGCAGAGATTTAGGAAAGGACTAGGAGGTTCAGAGGGTGGTGAGAATCTGTGACGTGCTGCCCAAAATGATGGCAGAAACCCTCATAACATTTAAAAACTATTTAGATAGCCATATGAATTGATGTAACTTAAATGGACAGAGCACAATCCACAATTTTCCAATTAAGGGGCAATCTAGCATGGCCAATCCACCTATCTTTGGGTGGTGGGGGTAAAACCCAGGCAAACTCACGTACAGTGACCCAGAGCCAGGATCGAACCTGGGACCTCAGCACTGTGAGGCAGGAAGACTAACCCACTGCGCCACCATGCTGCCCTCACAATCTGGAAATTGAGATTAGGCTGAATACCTACCCAGTAGCCATGATGAGCTGCATGAAATGCAACAGGAACAACAAATTTTGATAAAATCCGGGATAGTAACTCTCACTACTATCAAGGTCAGCAGTTTGCCCAGTTTACCTGCCAAGTATGCAAATGTGGTAATTAAAACATTTATCTGCGTACATAAGAGTACAACAGCAAATTATTTAACTTCCCCAATGTGATCGGTGTAATTAGTCTCAAATTTAACCCGGAATGGTCATTAAAAGTTTCCCAGTCACTCTGATATCTGAAATCTTTGTCCTCAGACAGAACAGACAAACCATTTTACCTCCCAACGATATTCAGGTCCTGATGAATCGAGTAACTCAGTCAGAGGATGATGTGATGTTTGGTTTGAAGTTCCCGTTGGCAAATCCTCCTCTTTCTAAAGGAATTTCCAAAGGAATTTCACTCTCAGTCCTGGAGAGAAATTTACAAGATTCTCTCTTCTGGCTTCCGGTTCCTGGATGGCTGCGCATGCGTCCTGCTGCACATTTCCGCTGAGAAAGATGGAAACGCGCAGGCGCCCTGCGGCATATCGCCCCCGAAACAGATGACAGCCGTTAACAGGGGCCGGTCAGAGAGAAAATCACCGATGCGGCTGCCCCATTCGGTACAAACACCGAACTGTATCAAAAGTGTCGGAACCAATTTATCACCCTGAGGAACGTAACTGAATAATGGCGGATAAGATTACCCAGAATGCCGGGCGAGGAGGAATACACCCTATCTCTATCACAGGGGCCAGAACACGCAGGCGCCAGTATGCCCCACCCCCGGATGTCGTCTTTCTGTGAGGAGCACGCGCGGTGCTGCTCCGGGCTGAGTGCAGCCGCAGTGAGAGTGAGTGCGGCTCCCAGAGGTTGAATGAGAGCCGTCGCGAGCGGGGACAATGGTGAGAACCCAAACCCCCCAATAAGACCCATTGGTTTCATTGTCAGTCTGCAGACAGGAGCTGGAGAACTGAACCCAGGCAGAGGAGAGGGAGGGAGGGAGAAAACTGGGAGTGGAGGAAATAAATGGTGCAGATGGTGAGATGGGTTTGGATTTCAGCCCAGGGAGGAGGGAGAGTGTGTGGGACGGGGATTTACAGCTTTGGGGGAACAAGAGAGGAAAAAATGTTCCAGAGAAACTAGAATTGTCTCTTCAGAATTTCTATCCTGGACTGACAGTGATGGTTTTTGTAAATTACTTTCACAGGATATTGGAAGTGGAGGATTGGCCGACAGAAAACTCAAAACCAAACATCACATTGAGATCTGACTGCCACTCGATTCATCAGGAGCTGAATCAGTCTTTGAAACTGTAAGGAGAAATGTTTGTCTCTTCCATTTGAGGAAAAAAATTTGAAAGATCAGTGTGACTGGAAAAGCACCGAGACACACACACACCCGAATGAGAGTGTTTCATTGCACTGACTGGAAAGAGCTTGAACTAGTTACACAGCCTAAAAGAAAACCACACCATTCACAGCAGGGAGAAACTATACTCCTTTTGCGTGTGTCGACAAGGCTTTAAACGGGAGAGACATAACAACACCCTCACCATGGAGAAACCGTGGAAATGTGCGGACTGTGGGAAGGGATTCAGTTACCCATCACAACTGGAAGTTCATCGTCGCAGTCACACTGGGGAGAGACCGTTCATTTGCTCCATTTGTGGGAAGGGATTCACCCATTCATACAACCTTCTGACACACCGGCGAGTTCACACTGAGGAGAGGCCATTCACCTGCCCTGTTTGTGGGAAGGGATTCACTCGGTCATTCCACATTGTGACTCATCAGCTTGTTCACACTGGTAAGAGACCGTTTATATGTCCTGTCTGTGAGAAGAGTTTTAAATGTAAAAAGGATCTGCTGACACATCAACGTATTCACACTGGAGAGAGACCGTTCTCCTGCTCCCTGTGTGGGAAAGGATTCATTCAGTCATCCCACCTGCAGACACATCAACTTGTTCATTCTGATAATAAATCTTTTAACTGTCCTGACTGTGAGAAGAGCTTTAAAAACAAAAAGGATTTACTAACACACCAATATGCTCACACTGGGGAGAGGCCATTCACCTGCTCTGTTTGCGGGAAAGGTTTCAGCCGTCCATCTGCCCTACTGAACCACCAGAGAATTCACACCGGGGAGAGGCCATTTACCTGCTCTGACTGTGGGAAAGGATTCATTAATTCATCCAACCTTCTGATACACCAGCAACTTCATACAGGGGATAGACCGTTCACCTGTTCTGACTGTGGGAAGGGATTCACACGTTCATACAACCTTCTGACACATCAGCAGGTTCACAGTGAGGAGAGGCCGTTCACTTGCACAGTGTGTGGGAAGGGATTCACTCGTTCATCCAACCTATTGAATCACCAACGAGTTCACACTGGAGAGAGGCCGTTCAGCTGTTCTGTGTGTGGGAAGGGATTCAGTCAGTCATCCAACCTGCTGACACACCAGAGAGTTCACAGTGGGGAGAGGCCGTTCACCTGCTCCAGATGTGGGAAGGAATTTTCTCATTCATCTTATCTTCTGAAACATCATCACATTCACACTGGGGAGAGGCCATTCACCTGTAATGTCTGTGGAAAGGGATTTACTCAGTCATCCCACTTGCTAACACACCAGCGAGTTCACAAGTGACGACAAATTTTGGAATCTTCCTTTATTGATGCTGTTAATCATGTTCAGGAGTGAATCAGTTTCACTGTGACAGTCTTAATCTGTTGATGAGGTTTAAAATTCTGAATAAATGTGAAATAAATAAGCTTGGTTTGAAATGTTGTTGCAGATTTTTGTCTTTCCCACCTGAGTGGTTAACATCACCTGTCTGGAGCTCAGAAAGGACAATCTGGGGGAGGATCACACAGAACTTCAGCCTGGACACAGTCCTTTAGGGTCACACTGAGAGGGACAAATGACACTTGGGTCTTTCTCATATCTCTTCACCGACAGCAAAGTCCCCGTGTGGGTTAATCCTGAGGTGTGAGTGGAATATATCCCAGCTGTTCTCTTCCATGGTTCAGAGCTCCTCAACAGGGAACAGAAGCTCCTTTATGACTGTGTTTAGAGTCAGGAAGAACAATGGTGAATGCTGGAAATTTGCTGTCAAATCAGAGGTTGGTGTAAAACTGTGATATTCCTGATTGAATGTAAAGCAGCGTATTTAAGTTTCCAGACTGAAAATTTGGTCATGTGACAGTCACAATGAATTAATAGAAACCTACTGAAGATAGATTGTTGAAGTCTGCATTAAAATAGCAGCTGGAGGACTTCACGGGAGCCTGGTAAATGCTGGGACAATTAGACAACAGTTTGATTCCCAGATAAAGAAGGATTGCCCAGCTAAAGAATTCCACAGATTCTCTAACCTCTGATGGAAGAAATGTCTCCTCATCTCTGTCCTAAATTTGTGATCCCTTACTCTGAGATTATGCCCTCTGGTCCCAGGCTCTCCCACAATGCCAGACGCGACCCTGAAAACGTAAACAGTGCCCTGGACCCTGCCAGACGCAACCACCTACCTTCACAAGGGCTGACGTCTCCCATCGGATCCCAGGACCATCCAGCAGCAGCCGCTGACCGAGGAACCGAGGGAAACGCAGCGGTCTGCAGGTTAGACTAAAGCAACGCGGTTTCAAGACCCCTCTCCCCAGCATACTCCTGGCAAACGTCCAAGTGATTTAAAACAAGCCCGGATGAACTTAACGCCAGACTTACCTCTCAGAGGGAAGTAAGAGACTGCTGTGTGCTCTGTTTCGCAGAGACATGGCTCACCCCCGCCTCACCGGACTGTGCCATACAACCTGAAGGCTTCTCTATTCACCGGGCGGACCGCACGGCATCTTCAGGCAAAGCGAAGGGTGGAGGGGTTTGCCTCCTCATCAACTCCTCCTGGTGCTTGGATGTGGTGACCCTGGTGACCTACTGCTCCCCAGACCTGGAATACTTGACCGTAAAGTGCCATACTATCTTCCACGTGAGTTCACTTCAGCCATTATCACAGCGATCTACATCCCACCCCAGGCAGAAGTGAGGAAGGCGTTGGATGAACTGTACACAGTCATAAACAACGACGAAACAGAACACCCGGAGGCCTTGTTCATTGTGGCCGGAGACTTCAACAAAGCCAACCTCAAGAGTGTACTGCCAACATTCCACCAGCACATCTCCTGTCCCACCAGGGGCGACAACACTCTTGACCACTGCTACTCAAAAATCAAGGGCGCCTACCGTTACATCCCGGACCGCACTTTGGGAAATCAGACCATAAGACGGTGCTCCTTCTCCCGGCTTACAAGCAGAAACTCAAGCGGGAGAATCCAGCTAAGAAGGTTGTGCAGTGCTGGTCCGAGGAGACAGAAGAGCTCTTACGTGACTGCTTAGAGACAGTGGACTGGTCCATATTTAAGAACTCAGTGACTAACTTAAATGAGTATGCCACCACCATCACAGACTTCATCAGCAAATGTGTGGACGACTGCGTGCCGAAAAAAGCAGTACTTACGTTCCCCAACCGGAAACCATGGCTCAACCACGAGATTGACTCCCTACTGAAGGACAGATCTGAGGTGTTCATGGCAGACGACCCTGTCCTATACAAGAAATCCAGGTACGACCTCTGCAAATCCATCCAAGATACCAAGAGAGAATATCAAAATAAACTATAGTCAGAGACAGACTCTCGGCGTTTGTGGCAAGGACTAAACAACATAACGGGCTACAAAGTGAAGCCAAGCAGTATCTCTGGCAGCACCACACCTCTCCCCGATGAACTTAATGCATTCTATGCTCAGTTCGAGCAGGTAACCAACAATCTGCTGTCGAGTGCTCCAGCAGCCCATAATTCACCCATACCCACCATCACAGCTTCCGAAGTCCGATCGGCCTTCCTGAAAGTGAACCCATAGAAGGCGATGGGCCCGGACAGGATCCCTGGTCGTGCACTCAGAGCCTGCGTGGACCAGCTGGCAGAGGTAGCCACAGACATCTTTAACCTGTCCCTACTCCACTCCGAGGTCCCCACCTGCTTCAAGAAGACCACCATCACCAAAGAAGAACCAGGCAACGTGCCTAAATGACTACTGCCAGGTGGCCCTGACTTCAGTCATAATGAAGTGCTTCGAGAGGCTGATCATGAAGCGCATCACCTCCATACTCCCGGAATGCCTTGACCCACTTCAATCCGCATACCGTCGCAACTGGTCAACATCAGACGCCATTTCCCTGGCCCTACACTCATCCCTAGAGCATCTCAAAAACAAGGACTCCTACATCAGACTCCTATTTATTGACGACAATGAATACCGGCCAGTCCATCACACAAACCTGCCTCCCATCTATGGACTCCATCTACACCTCCCGCTGCCGGGGGAAAGCGGGTAGCATAATCAAGGATCCCTCCCACCCGGCTTACTCACTTTTCCAACTTCTTCCATCTGGCAGGAGATTCAGAAGTCTGAGAACACGCACAACCAGACTCAAAAACAGCTTATTCCCCACTGTCATCAGACTCCTAAATGACCCTGTTATTGACTGACCTCATTAACACTACACCCTGTATGCTTCATCCGATGGCAATGCTTATGTAGTTACATTCTATATCTTGTGTTGCCCTATTATGTATTTTCTTGAATTGTGTTTAATTCCCTTTTTTTCCATGTACTGAATGATCTGTTGAGCTGCTTGCAGAAAAATACTTTTCACTGTACCTCGGTACACGTGACAATAAACAAATCCGATCCAATCCAATCAAACAAATACAATACAAACAAGTCTTGTTTACCCATCCCCTAAGCTCACTTTCCTTTTAAGAAGTATCAAAAGTTGAAATTTCCCATTCTTCCTTTTCTGTAGTTGTGACCCTCCTGATCTCTGTAATCCCCTCCACACACACACACACACCCCTTCAAGATCTCTGCACTCATGTAATTCCGGCCACTATAGCATTCCTGATTTATTCGGTCCACCATTACAGGCCTTTTATCATTTGACTGGGCCACAAGCTCTAGAATTTCCTCCTTCAAACTCTGCGACTCTCTCACTCACTTTCCTCCATTAAGATTATCCTTAAAATCTCATATCTCCTCTTGTGGATCAGTATCAATTGTTATTTTGTAACATCTCTCTGAAATGTCTCAAAAAGCTTTATTCTGTCAAAATAAATCTGAATTATTGTCACTGACATTGTCACATGTATCGTTGTTCTGCCTCATAAATAGGATTTTGTAACTCAGTAAAACAGTGTCATGATGAAACATTTAAAAAACGTTGCCCTTAACAATGATGGCGACTGAGCCTGAACTGCGCTGCTGCTGCCCCCAATAAAAATGGTGGGTGCGCCTGCGCACTGCTGCTAGTGCCCAAATAATGTTGAATGGTGCGCATGCGCAACCCCGCTCGCGCGCGATGGAGATGGCGGCTCCATCGTCCTGTCTGTGAGAAAGCTGCAGGCCCCGCTCAGGGCCCCCCTGTACCGGTAGGTTATTTTTACGGGTTTTCGGTTTATGTAAAATATTTACGAAGTGTGTCCAACAACGCGCCTGATTCATTTTTCCCTCGGTTACGCCATTCCCACCTTTACGGATTGTGGATCCGAGAAAAACCTTTCTCTGCGCCGCCATTAATTGCACTGCGCATGCTTCACTCGGTCCCGTCATTCACTCCGATTAGCTGGAGGACCAGCCACTCCCGACTGGTCCTCCGAATCCGCCCCCTGAACCCTATTGGTTAGGAGCTGCCGTCAATCATTGTCCGCGCATTGTGAGGTGTCAGGTGAGAGGTCAGTGCAGGGGGCGGGGTTTACAAATCCCGAGTGTGGCCCCAGTGCCAAGTGTGAAACAATGAACTTTCTCCACTCTCACTGTCCGCCGGGATTGGACATGCGCCATGTGACTTCGATTGTACTGTCACTTCCGGCTTCTCTCCACAACCTCATAGAGACCAGGGGGAGACACTGAAGGATTAGTTCCCAGAAGGAAATAATCTATCTCCACTTGGAGAGGTAAGGTTTGATCAGGAATAGTCAACATGGCTTTGTCAGAGGGATAAAAGCAAATTACTGCGGATGCTGGAATCTGAAACGAAAGGGAAATTGCTGGAAAATCTCAGCAAGTCTGGCACAAAGAGTCATCGGACTCGAAACGTTAGCTCTTTTCTCTCCCTACAGATGCTGCCAGACTTGCTGAGATGTTCCAGCATTTTCCCTTTCGTGCCTTTGTCAGAGGGCTGTCTTCTCAGTAAAGTGAAGCAGGGCGACACCAGGATGCTTCACAGCTCCAGGGTCCCAGGTTCGGTTCCCGGCTGGGTCACTGTCTGTGTGGAGTCTGCACATCCTCCCCGTGTGTGCGTGGGTTTCCCCGGGTGCTCCGGTTTCCTCCCACAGTCCAAAGATGTGCGGGTTAGGTGGATTGGCCATGATAAATTGCCCGTAGTGTCCTTAAAAGTAAGGGGGGGGGGGTTGTTGGTTTACGGGTATAGGGTGGATACGTGGGTTTGAGTAGGGTGATCATTGCTCGGCACAACATCGAGGGCCGATGGGCCTGTTCCGTGCTGTACTGTTTTATGTTCTAGGGTGAAGAAGGAGGAGAAGCCCCTGGTCACCAGCAGCGTATGGGTGTTGAAGGGGTATCCGGGCCGCAGGCCGGCCCGGGCATCGGAGCGCCCGGCCAGGCCCAGCTCCTGCAGCGAGAGCGGCCACACCTGTAGCGAGACCGTGTTGTTTCCGCCGGCGTTGCGGGCCACATAGTGGTAGATGCTGAAGTCCATGCGGCGGACCGAGGTGATCTGCAGGCTGCCGTCCGGCAGAGGTGGGGTCGGAGAGGAGCGGGGCACGGGGCAGGCGGGGGTCCCACCTCCCCCAGACGCACATCCACACACAGCACACCTTCCCGCAGACACACACCCACACACAGTACACCTCCCCCAGCCACACACCCACACACAGGACACCTCCCCCCCCCCCCCCCCCCCCCCAACAACACACACAGGACAGATTAGGTGAATGAATAAATTTGTGGCAGATTGAATTGAATGTAAGCAAGTGTGAGATTATCCATTCTGGACCAAAAAAGGATAGAGCAGAGTATTTTCTCAATGGAAAGAGGTTAGGTACAGTGAATGTTCAAAGAGACTTGTGGTTCAGGTGCAGAGATTCTTAAAATGTCACAGACAAGTCCAGAAAATAATCAAAATGGCTAAAGGCATTTAATCTAGAGGATTGGAGTATAAAGAGACAGAGGTTATGCTGCAGTTATACAAAACCCTGTAAGACCACACTTGGAGAACTGTGAGCCATTCTGGGCACCACACCTTAGGGAGGGTATTTTGGTCTTGGAGGGACTGCAATAAAGATTTACTAAAGTGATACCCCACGATACCCAGATGAAGAGGGTTACGTTACGACGGGAGATTACACAAATTAGGCCTCTTTTCGCAAGAATTTAGAAGGTTAAGGTGTGATCTGGTTGAAGTATTGAAGATATTAACGGAAACACAGGGTAGATAAAGATAAACTATTTCCACTGGTTGGAGATTCTAAAACTGGGATCATTGTCTAAAAATCAGGGCTGGACCGTTTAGGAGAGATGTTCGGAAGAACTTCTTCACACACAGGGTGGGAGAGGTTTGGAACTCTCTCCCACAAACAGCAGGTGAAGCTGGATCAGTTGTTAAGTTTAAATCTGAGGTAGAGTTTTGTTAAGCAAAGATTAATGGATGTGAAGTTAGGTCACAGATCAGCCATGATCTTACTAAATGGCAGGACAGACTCGAGGGGCTGAATGGCCTTCTCCTGTCCCTGTGTGTATTTCTGTGATTCTGAAATTCAGACAACGCCATGACAGGGAAAGAGTCCGGATTAGAACCTGAGTTAGTCCGAGCTGCAAACCATCCCTCCAGATCCTGGCCCTTCATGGATTTAATGAAGGTCAAGGCAATAGTTGGATTATTGAAAGACTTGACGGAGTTGTTGGATACCATTTTTCAGGTTGCAGGATAAAGCCTGACAGAATTCGCTCCCCACAGCCTTCAACTGCTTTTGAACTTCATCGAAGCCTCGATGCTTTGTTTGTGTTGCTGCCGAAAAGTCCTGGAAGAAGTAAATCCTCACTCCCGCCTGGAGCCAGGTGCTACCTCGCAGTTCCCTCTCCAGGACTTTCTGTCAATTTGTGGAAGTGAATGATTACAGGCCTGGGATGAAAACTATCCCTCGGACTCAAAGACCGATGCACCCTTTCTAATTTGAAACGCCCAGGCTTCATAGCCAGCTTGAGAAAACGTCAGTCAGTCCTCGAAGAACCTACGGGAGCCTCACCCTCCACACTAAATGGACAGAAAATAACATAATTTATGGGGAGCGCAGTAGCGCAGTGGTTAGCACAGTTGCTTCACAGCTCCAGGGTCCCAGGTTCGATTCTCAGCTTGGGTCACTTTCTGTGCTGAGTCTGCAAGTTCTCCCCATGTGTGCATGGGTTTCCTCCGGGTGCTCCGGTTTCCTCCTACAGTCCAAAGATGTGCAGGTTAGGTGGATTGGTGATGCTAAATTGCCCTGAGTGTCCAAATAAAAGTTTAGGTGGGGTTAGGGGGATGGGGTGGTGGTAAGGGCTTGGGTTCGGTACTCTTTCTAAGGCGCAGACTCGATGGGCCGAATGGCCTTCTTCTGCACTGTAAATTCTATGATGACCATCTGACAGGCCGATGACTCGGATGTTCTTTCTCTGCCCTCGGTCCTCCAGGACTTCCACCACACCACTGGGCTGGTTTTCAAAGGATTGAATTCTTGCCTCCGTTGAGGAGGCATCTTGCTGAATGTTCAGGATTCTCTCCTCCGGATCATCGAGCCTCTTCCTGCCGTTTTGCAGCTGTGCTTCATGAGCTCACAGATATTGAGTCAGCACACTCAGCCTCTGGTCAATAACATGGATAATGTCGGCAGTTATCATTTTCGCCGCCTCCCGGAGCCCCAGAGACCGCGGGGTCGAGAGACCTCCCGAGGGTCAGGCCGCCGTGTTAAAAAGGCGGCTCCACCCCCGCTGAATCCACCGCCGCTGTTTATCAACGCATTTCTTCACTTTTTCCGGCATAATCCTACCATCCGAACCCTGAAGTCTTCCAGGGACACGATAATAAATATGAATTCAAGGATTAGGAAGATGAGTGCCAGGCAATTAGGATAAGTATCAAATTATAGGTGAGTGGTGCCAGAACCTGTGGAAAAGCAGCTACTCCCGCACCCGTATCACATGGGCCGAATGCAGCTCATGTTTGTTATGATCACCTGGACAGGAAGCTGTGAGCATGGATCTGTCAATCAGCCTGAATCAGCACCTTCAGGAGAATTGGGAGGGTGAATATTAGATACAGCAGAGTGAGAATGGAGGGAGAGTGTGTGGGATGGAGATTTACAGCTTTCGCGGAATAAGAGGGAGGAAAAAATGTGACACAGAAACTAGAATTGACTGTTCTGCATTTCTATCCTGTACTGACAGTGGTGAATTTTGTAAATTGTTGTTGCAGGATGTGAGACAAGGGGGAATTACAGACAGAAATCTCAAACGTCACGTCTCGATCTGACAGTCATTTCTTTCCTTGGAATCTGAATATCATCGGGCTTTGAATCTAGAAGGAGAAATGTTTACCCGAACTGTCAGCTAAATATTTCAACCATCAGTGTGACTGGAAAAGCACCGAGACCCACACAACACACACCCGAGTGAGAGAGTTCCAGTGAACTGACTGTGGAAAGAGCTTCAACGGGTTACAGCCTGAAAAAAATCACACCATTCAGAGCGGGGAGGGTCTGTACCCGTGTTGTGGACGAGGCTTCCACTGATTGTCCAACTTGGAGAGAGACGAGGAGACCCATAACACGGAGAAACCGTGGAAATGTGGGGACTGTGGGAAGGGATTCAGAGCCCCATCTCAGCTGGAGATTCATCGACGCAGTCACACTGGGGAGAGGCCATTCACCTGCTCAAAGTATGGAAAGGGGTTCATTCAATTATCCACCCTGCAGACACACCAGCGACTTCACACTGGGGCGAGGCCATTCACCTGCTCTCAGTGTGGGAAAGGATTTGCACATTTATCCACCCTGCGGGGACACCAGCGAGTTCACACTGGGGAGAGGCCATTCACCTGCTCTCAGTGTGGGGAGCAATTCATTGATTCATCCACCCTGCGGAGACACCAGCGAATTCACACTGGGGAGAGGCCATTCACCTGCTCTCAGTGTGGGAAAGGATTCAATCAATTATCTCACCTGCAGACACACCAGCGAGTTCACACTGGGGAATGGCCACTTTCCTGCTCTCAGTGTGGGAAAGGATTTGCACATTTATCCACCCTACGGACACACCAGCGAGTTCACACTGGGAAGAAGCCATTCACCTCTCACTCGGAGACGGGATTGCATGTTTCATCGCACCTGCTGTGACACCAACAATTTCACAATTGACTACAGGGGTTGGATTCTGCTGTTATTGTTTCTGCTCTACACCCAGGACTGCATTTTGTCCATTCTGACAGGTGGTCAGTGGGGATGGTCGGAGGGTTTCTTTCTGCTGGACTGGCCGGTCTCACCACTTTGCCTCCAGTGGGCTGATGCTCTTTGAGCCTTGTTGCTAATACCTTGCTTCAAATTGTACAAGGATCACAAAGTGAAAGGGTGTTTCCAAGTGTGAAGATATTTATTTTCCATTTCTGTTTCAAACCCCCCAAAGCGTGCCACGTTGCCATGGAGATGGGCCCTGGTGTTTACATGGTTCATTTGTTTAAGTTATCTGGATGTACCTCACAGAAGAAAACTATCCGGGTATGAGGGGCAAGATGTCTGAGGTGGACTGGGAAACTGATTGGTACAGGGACTACCTAATGGTTAAGGAATTATTACATATTTAACAGGGGTCGGTTAGCTCAGTTGGCTGGACGGCTGGTTCGGGGCCATCAGAGAGGATTCAACTCCTGTACTGGCTGAGTTTATTCATGAAGGCCCCACCAGGCTAACCAGGCTAAATCGCTCACCAGGCTAAATCGCTGGCTTTTAAAGCAGACCAAGCAGGCCAGCAGCATGATTCGATTCCCGTACCAGCCTCCCCGGACAGGCGCCGGAATGTGGCGACTAGGGGCTTTTCACAGTAACTTCATTGAAGTCTACTCGTGACGATAAGCGATTTTCATTTCATTTCCTCAGCCAGGCCCCTCGCCTGAGGTGTGCTGACCCTCAGCTTAAATCACCTCCAGTCAGCTCTCTCTCTGTCAAAGGGGAGAGCAGCCTATGGTCCTCTGAGATTTTTGCAACTTTTATTTCACACTTACACAACAAATATAGATTCCTTTAAGGAACAAAAATCCAACAGGAAAAGTGATGGAACCATGGCTAACAAGAAAAGTTAAAAGATTCCATGAGTTCCATTAGAATTCAGCAAAGGAGGATCAAGAAACTGATGCGAGCAAACTGGGGAGAAACATAAAAACCAACTGGAAAAGCTTCTACAGGAATGTGAAAAGGAAAAGATTAGCAAAGACCAATGTGGGTCCATTCCTGGCAGAGACAGGAGAGTTTATAATGGGGAGTAAGGAAATGGCAGAGAAACTGAACAATGTGTGTCTGTCTTCACAGAGGAAGATACAGAAATTGTCCCCAAAACACCAGAGAACCAAGGGACTGGCAGAGATTAGTATTGGTGAAAAAGTCGTACTGGAGACATTAATGGGGCTGAAAGTGAATAAATCCCCAAAAGCTGATGATCTACATCCCAGAGTGTTGAACGAGGTGGCTGTAGAGATCTCTATTCCTCATTCTAAATTCTCCTGACTCTATCTGGAACGGACAAACCTTTGTCTGAGCCAAACGTTTCCTTTTTACGTAGCCACAGAAACTTTTACAGTCCATTTTTATGTATTTTGCTAGTTCACATTCTATTCTATTCTCCCTTTTTTTACCTCGGTGTCTTGGTTGAAGAACGGAAGTAAATCCTCGGGAATGAATCATCACTTCGGACAGGTTCTGACACAATTAAGTTTCGACTTCCAGACAGAGTTACTATAATCGTGGAGTGAGATTTTAGATTTTGCAAGGGCACAGTTCTCGTTTATAGTTTAACGTGTAGGTTTCCGAGTTAAAGTAGCTTCTAGTTTGTTTTTGTTGTATTAAAAGTCATAAAACTTTTTTAAAATTTGTTTTTATTCAAAATTTTTCAATAATTTTTACAAAGTACTACCAAAAGAAAACAACGAAAAGAAAACATAGCAGTAAAACAGAAAGCAACTTAATTTAACAAAATAAGGTGGGGTATCTGCCCTTTACAAATGAAATCCATCCACTGCCTAAGCCCCCCCCCCCCGGTTTGCTGCTGCTGCTGCTGCTGACCTCCACCTAATGTTCCGCGAGAAAGTCAAGGAACGGTTGCCACCGCCTGGAGAACCCCTGTAAGCACCCACGCAAGGCAATCTTTATCCTCTCTAACCTGAGAAATCACTGACCCAAGCCTCTACGCCTGGGGGCTTTGCGTTCCTCCACATTAACAAGGGCCTTCTCCGGGCTACTAAGGAGGCAAAGGTCAGAACTCCGGCCTCTTTCGACTCCTGCACTCCCGGATCGTCCGATACCCCAAATATCGCTATCCCCCTGCTCGGTTATACCCGAGTGTTCAAGACCTTGGACAGAGCCTTTGCGAAGCTTATCCAAAACCCTGTAAGTGCCGGGCATGCCCAGAACATATGGACATGATTTGTCGGGCTCCCTGAGCACCTCACACACCTGTCCTCCACCCCAAAGAACTTGCTCATTCTCGCCGCTGTCACGTGCGCCCAGTGCACCACATTAAACTAAATCAGGCTGAGCCTGGCGCAGGATTAGGAGGAATTGACCCTGCCCAGGGTGTCAGCCCACAGGCCCTCATCCAGCTCCTCCACCGAGGCCTCCGCCTCCTGCAGCTCCTGATATATTTCCAATATCTTGCCACCCCCTACCCAAATCCCCGAGACCACCCTGTCCTGTATCTTCCGGGCAGGCAGCAGTGGGAATTCTCCCACCTTTTCCACGAACCTGCATGTAGCTAAAGGTATTCCCCGGGGGGGTAGCCCAAATTTATCCTCCAGCACCTTCAGACTAGCAAAAGTCCCATCAATGAACACGTCCCCCATCCTTTTGATACCCACCCTGTGCCAACTTAGGAACGCCCCGTCTATTCTACCTGGAACGAACCAGTGATTATTCTGTATTGGGGCCCAGATTGAAGCCCCTGCCTCCTCCCCCCCGCCGTTTCCACTGCCCCCAGATCCTCAATGTCGCCGCCACAACTGGGCTCGTGGTATACTGCGTCGGCGGAAGCGGCATCGGTGCCGTTATCAGTGCAAAAGTCATAAAACTTGAAGTCCCGTCGTGTCATCCTTTCATTTGTTGACTGGGGATTTGAATTTTTCTAAGGTGCTGACCTTTACGGAAATCAAAATCCACAAGTTTTGTTTTCCTATTTGAGCCTCGGGCACCTGTCTGTCTCTATTGCTCGTGTCACTGACAGCCAGGTGATGGAGCTGAGGGCTGAATTTAGCTGAGAATAACGGGGCCTGTTCCCCAATTGGGAAACTGCCATGGACTTCGCTAATAGAGACAGGAAGGTACTGGAGGCCTGACTGGGAACTGCACCTCCAACCAATCAGGGTTCAGGGCAGGGGGGTGACCAGGGCTGATGGTGATGCGACCCCCAGGGTTCAGTGACCCCGTGTCCAAAGTGGGGACTCACGGGAACAGGGTACAAAGGAGCTGAAGGGAAACTATTTGGGACCCAGAATATTGTGAACATCCTGGTACTCTGGTTGTCTTTGATCCTCAAGTAATTTTCGGTTATCTTTTTATAACCACGTTCTGTTTCATCAATTAACTTTTCACAAGAAAATATTTGAATTTGTTGGACTTTTCCTGCTTAAATTTGTTCACTTTCAGGAAAGTGGCTGAAAGGGGTTGACACAGTGTTTGAAAATGGGTTCAGGAAATCCATTGTGATTGCCTAGAACATTGTGAACATGACTAGAACATTAGGAGCTGGTTTAGCACAGGGCTAAATTTCTGGCTTTGAAAGCAGACTAAGGCAGTCCAGCAGCATGGTTTGATTCCCATACCAGCCTCCCCGAACAGGCGCCGGAATGTGGCGACTAGGGGGTTTTCACAGTAACTTCATTTGAAGTCTACTTGTGACAATATGCGATTTTCATTTCATTCACTAATTTATCAAGGTTCTCTGAGGAAGTAGCAAGGGATGTCAATAAAGGGGAACCTGTAGATGTGCTTTTATCATTTCCCAAGGTGCCACATTAAAGGTTATTACACAAAATAAGAGTTCATGGGTGTGGGGGCAACATATCAGCATGGATAGAGGATTGGTTAGCTAACAGGAAGCAGCCAGTAGGTATAAATGGGTCATTTCTGGGTGGGTAAGATGTGACAAGTGGAATGTCACCAGGTTCAGTGCTGGGCTCCCAACGATTTACAATCTGTATGAATGTGTTGGATGACGGGATTGAATGTCTGGCGGCTAAATTTTCTGATGCCTCAAAGGCAGGTAGGAAAGTAATTTGTGAAGTGGATTTCAGGAATCTGCAAAGGATTACAAATAGGTTAAGTGAGTGGCAAAAACCTGTCAGCTGGAGCATAACTTTGGAAAATATGAATTGTCCATTTTGTCAGGAAGTATTAAATAAACAATATTATTTAAATGGAGAGATTGCAGAACTTGGAGTTACAGAGGGATCAGTGTGCCCTGATACAGTTAGTCTGCAGGTACAGCAAGTGATCAGGAAGGTCAATGGCATTGTTGTTAATTGCAAAGGAAATGGAAACAAAAAATAAGGATGTTTTGCTGCAGTTGTACAGGGGCCTCGTGGGACCATATTTAGAGTACTGTGTACCGTTTGGGTCTCCTTATTTCAGAAATGAGATAAGTGCTTTAGAAGCAGTAGAGAGAAGGTTGACACCCCGGATTCCTGGAATGAGGGGGTTACCCTCTGAAGAAAGGTTTGACAGGTTGGGCCTGTATCCATTGCAGTTTAGCAGAATGAGAGATGGTCTTATTTAAACACATGAGACGCTGAGTGGAATTGAGAGAGAATGCTGAGAGGATGTTTCCTCTTGTGGCAGAGACTAGAACTAGGGGACTCGGTTTACAAATAAGGAGTCTCCCATTTAAGATGCTGATGAGAACTTTGCCCCCTGATGACAGTGGGTGTATGAATCTTTCTTCCCCAGAGTGGTGGCGGCAGTGCCATCGAATCTGCTTTAAGGCTGAATTTGATAGATTCTTGATTGACAAGAGAGTGAAAGGGTGGAGGAAGGAAAGGAGTTGAGACCACAATCAGATTAGCTCTGATTTCATTGAATGGTGGAGCAGACTCCTGATTTGTATTGACCCATAACACCCCCACTTTCCCAAACTCTGAAATGATTCACAGTGATAGCCCTTATTGGTGGCAATGGTTAAATTTTATTCAGTGTAAATAAGAGTTGACACAGTCTAATGTATGTATCAACGCTTTGATGATGTCACAATGTTGTCTCAATCCCTTGGTCACATTAACCATTTCATCTCCTGCTGTGTCTCAAGTAGCTGTGTGTGTTTGGGACCTGATCTTCAGCCCATTTCACCGTAAATTTACACTTGCTGTTTTTCACATGTAACAAATCACATCTACACACTCACACCAGTGTACCAAAACCATGTCACACACTCTTAACTCAGATGTGTTGATGAAAAGACCAAAGTGAGTGTCTGTCTTATTTCCCTGTTACAGTGCTGATATTTCACATAGTGGCCGGGCTTTCAAATATGGATTTCTTTAAAACAAAATTCATGGGCAGGAATGGAAATATTTCCAAGAGAAAGTGATCAACTCATTCATCCCATCTACACATTCCAGGCTTTCACTAGAACATAGGTGGATACCAGATTGAAATATTCCATTCAGACACACCCATGGTAAAATATTCCAATTCATTTATTGTCCAGGACAATATAATTCACAATATCTTTAAAACAGAAAATAAATGTTCCTTTGTGATTTCAGACATTAACATATTCTGTTTGTTCTTTATGGTCAATGTCAGGCTGGCGTTGTTCACCTTTTCACAAAGGAGGTTGAGGGGAGAGTTGATAGAGGTGGACAAAATTGACAGGTTTTGATAAGGTGGATAAAGAAAAGTTGTTCCCATTAGCTGAAGGGACAAGGACAAAGGGGAGACAGATTTCAGGTTTTGGGTAAAAGATGCAGAGGGAATGTGAGGGAGAATATTTTGATGCAGTGAATGGTAATGACCTGGAACTCGCTGCCTGTGAGGGGGTGGAAATGAAGTCAATGGAAGATTTCAAATGGAAACCGAATGGGCATCTCGGGATCTAAACTTGCAGGGCTACAGGGATAGTTTGGGGTAATGGGACTGACTAGTTTGCTCCAGGGAGCCAACAGGGAATCAATAGGCTGAATGGCCTCCTCTGATATCACTACAGATCTCAAAACAACAATTGCTGCTGCTCCAGTCTCCCACGCTCAATGAAGTCCCTCATCTCTGGTACCATTCTCGTAAATCTCTGCACTCTCTCCGAGAACTTCACATCTTTCCTAAAGTGTGGGGCCCATATATAGGGTTCCATTCCAGAGGGAGAGAATTGAAAAGCAGGAAGCTATGTTCAACTTGTTTAGATCCAGGGCTGGACGACACTGGGAGCACCGTCAACATTGGTGATCTCCATTTAGAAAAAGGAAATAGAGGCTCTGGAAAAGGAACAACAAAGAATCCGAGAATATACGAGAACAGAGTATTTAATCCTTAAGAAAGACTGGGACTGCTTTTCTCTAGAAAAGAGAAAACTGAAAAGTGACCTAATGGAAGATTATGAGGTTCAATAATTCAATAGGAATTTCAGCAGAAATCTCGTTACCACAGCGAGTGGTTGAGGTGAACAGCATGAATACATTGAAGGGGAAGCTAGATACAGACATGAGGGAGAAAGGAATAGAAGGAGATGCTGATGGGGGAGATGAAGAGGGGTGGGTGGAGGGTCAAGTGGAGCATAAATACTGACACAGACCAATGGAGCCAACTGGCTGCAGACTCAATGGAACACAGATAAATGTATTGATTTTAGATCCACCTGTACTGATATAGAACATCTCTATTCCTCCCATTGTGAAGGCCAACATACCATCCTATTGACATAAAAACATAGAAAATAGAAGCAGCAGGAAGCCCTATACAATTGCAGTAAAACAGGCCCTTTGAGCCTGTCCACCATTCATTCTGATCATAGCTGATCATCAAGTTCAATACCCTGGTCCCGCTTTGCCCCCCAAATCCCTTGATCCCTCAAGCCCCAAGAGCAATATCTCATTCCTTCTTGAAATTACACTATGTTTTGGCCTCAACAATTTTTGTGGTAGCGAATTCCAGATTCCCCACTCTCTGGATGAAGAATTTTCTCTTCACCTCAGTCTGAAAATGTTTCCCCTTATCCTCAAACTATGACCCCTAGTTCTGGACTCCCCCACCATCGGGAACATTCTTTCTGAATCTACCCTGTCTAATCCTGTTAGAATTCTGTAAGTTTCGATGAGATCCGCTCTCGCTCTTCTAAACTCCAATAAATATAATCCTCACCGACTTAGTCTCTCCTCATATGACAGTCCCACCATCCCAGGAATCAGCCTGGTAAACATTCACTGCACTCCCTCCATTGCAAGAACATCCTTCCTCAGATAAGGACACCAAACTGAACAAAATACTCCAGGTGTGGCCTCACCAATGCCCCATACAACTGCAGTAAAACATCTCTATTCCTCCCGTTATGAAGGCCATCATACCATTTGCCTTCTTTCCTGCCTGCTGTACCTGTGTGCTTACTTTCAGCGACTGATGCACGAGGACACAGGCCGCGCTGAGTATCCACCTCTCTCAAATTACACCCATTCAAATAATAATCTGCCTTCCTATTTTTGCTACTGAAGTGGACATCCACATTATACTGAATCTGCCATGTATGTGCCACTCACTCCGCCTGTCCAAATCCTGCTGAAGCATCTCTGCATCCTCCTCACAGCCATCTGGCCCATCGAGTCTGCATCGACCCTCTGAAAGAGCACTCCACCCAAGTCAACTCACCCATCCTATCCCAATAACCAAACCTACACATAGGCACAAATGGGCAATTTAGAATGGCCAATCACCTAACCTGCACATCCTTGGACACTTAAGAGGCAATTTGGCATGGTTGGTGGACCTCAAAAGAGTGGCCAATCCACCTAACCTGCACATCTGTGGACTGTGGGAAGAATCTGGATCACCGGGAGAAAACCCACGCTGACACGGGGAGAAAGTGCAAACTCCACACAGGCAGTCACCCAAGGCCAGAACTGAACCCTATACAGGATGAAATAAGTGTCCTTCATCAGCTTTTGTGGATCATTTCAGTGGGATTGTGCTCTTAAGACTCAACATCAGCCCACTGGAAGCTACGTCGGGAGACCGGCCAGTCCAGCAGAAAGAAACCCTCCCACTTCACCAAATGTCAGAATGTCAATCCTGGATGTGATTAACAGCAGAATCCAGCCCCTGTAATCGCTTGTGAACTCGCTGATGTGTCTGCAGGTTGGCTGACTGTGTGAATCCCTTCCTACAAACAGAACAGATGAATGGTCTCTCCCCGGTGTGAACTCTCTGATGTGTCAGCAGGCTAGATGACTGTGTGAATCCCTTCCCACATTGAGAGCAGAGGAATGGCCTCTCCCCAGTGTGAACACGCTGGTGTTTCAACAGGGTGGATGAATCTCGGAATCCCTTTCCACAGGCAGGGCAGGTGAATGGTCTCTCCCCGGTGTGAATTCGCTGGTGAGAGAGCAGGGTGGAGGACTGAGTGAATCCCTTCCCACAGTCAGAACAAGTGAATGGCCTCTCCCCATTGTGAACTCGCTGGTGCATCAGCAGCTTGGATAACTGAATGAATCCCTTCCCACATTCAGAGCAGGTGAACGGCCTCTCTCCAGTGTGAACCGGCTTGTGTGTCAGTAAATGGGTTAACTGAGTGAATCCCTTCCCACACTGAGAGCAGGTGAATGGCCTCTCCCCCGTGTGAACCCGCTGGTGTTTCTGTAGATTGGATGAATTAGTAAATCCTTTGTCACACTGGGAGCAGGTGAAAGGCTTCTCCCCAGTGTGAACTCTCTGGTGTGACTGCAAATGGGATAACAGAGTGAACGCCTTCCCACATTCAGAACAGGTGAATGGCCTCTCACCAGTGTGAACCCGCTGGTGTGACTGAAGGTTGGATGATCGACTGAATCCCTTCCCACAATCACAGCAGGTGTATGGCCTCACCCCGGTGTGAACTCGCTGGTGCATCAACAGGTTGGATGAATCACTGAACCCCTTCCCACAGTCAGAGCAGGTGAACGGCCTCTCTCCAGTGTGACTGCGTCGATGGATTTCCACCTCAGATGGAGCTTTGAATCCCTTCCCACAGTCCCCACATTTCCACGGTTTCTCCATAGTGCGGGTCACCTTGTGTCTCTCCATGTTCAATGATCAGTTGAAGCCTCGTCCACACGCAGAGCACAGGTGCAGTCTCTCCTCACTGTGAATGGTGTGATGTTTTGGCAAGCTGTGTAACTGGTGAAAGATCTTTCCACAGTCAGTTCACTGGAACTCTCTCACTAGGGTGTGCATTGTGTGGGTCTCAATGCTTTTCCAGTCACACTGATGTTTGAAACCTTTAGCTGACAGTTCGGGCAAACATTTCTCCTAGATTCAAAGGCCGATGATATTCAGGTTCCAAGGGATCGAGTGACTGTCAGATCGAGACGTGACGTTTGAGATTTCTGTCTAATTCCTCCTCATCTAATATCCTGTAAAAACAATTTACAAAAGTCATCACTGTCAGTACAGGATAGAAATCCAGAACAGACAATTCTAGTTCCTATGGAACATTTTTTCCTCTCTTATTCCCCGAAAGCTGCAAATCTCCATCCCATACACTCTCCCTCCATTCTCAATCTGCTCGATCCCTGTGGTGTGCCACTTTACACTGGCTTCCAGTCACTAAAGCAGCCGTCCATCATCACCCTCTGTCTCCTACAGATTGCTGATTTTGAATCCACCATATCATGTTACGTGTATCCCATGTGCTTTTGCCTTCTTTGTAAAGTCTCCTGTGTGGGATCTTGTCAAAGGCTTTGCTGAAATCCATGTAAACCACATCAACTGCACTACCCTCATCTACACAGCTGGTCACATAAATAATCAATCCAAAATTGTTAGGCATAACCTCCCTCTAACAATGCCATGCCAACTATTCCTGATCAAATATTGCCTCTTCAAGGTGAAGATAAGTCTCTCTCCTTCTGAATTTTTTCCAATATTTTCCCTAGCACTGACACGAGACTCATTAGTCTGTAGTTCTCGAGTTTATCTCTACAAACGTTCTGAAATAGTGGGACCACATTAGGTGATCTCCAGGCCTCTGGCGCCTCTCCGTGGCCAGAGAGGAATTAGAAATTTGGGTCAGAGCCCCTGCAATCTCCTCCCTTGTCTCTCACAGCATCCTGGGACACAGTTCATCCAGACTTGGAGATTCGTCCACTTTTAAGCCTGCCAACACCTCCAATACCATGTCACTCCCTATCTCAATTTGCTCAGGAACCTCAGTCTCTCTGTCTGAGTTCCATATCTACCTCCTCATTCTCTTGGGTGAAGACAGATGTGAAATATTTGTTCAACAGCTGACCAATGTCCTCTGGCTCCACACACAGATTGCCCCTTTGTCCCTAATGGGAACACACTGTTCTTGATCTGATGGAAGATCCTGCTGACCTGAAACATTAACTCTGTTTCTCTCCACAGGCGCTGCCCAATATGCTGAAGATTTCCTGCTTTTGTAGGGGTTTTTTTTTTTAAATCACAGCTGTCCAGGTGGTGTCGAACAAGGATTTTATATATCTCAGGGCTTCTCCAGTCACACAGATACTGGAAATCTTTTCCGACAAACAGAACAGACCAGAAGAAATAGGAACAGGAGTCAGTCATTGAGCCCTTTGAGCTGCTCCACCATTTAATAAGATCACGGCTGATCTAACACTCAGTAAGTCCACTTTCCTACCTTCCCTCAGTAACCCTTAATTCCCCTACTGATTAAAAACAGATCGATCTCAGCCTTGCAACTGATCAAGGACTCGGCCTCCACATTTCCTGGGGTAAATAATTCCAAGATTTACCAGTTTGGGAGAAGAAATTCTTTCCGCATTTGGCAGACCCCCATCGTTCCTTGAAGAAGGTGATCAAAACTGTAGTGTTCTAAATGTGGCCTCACTGGCTGCTTGTACAGTTGCAGCAACACCACTTTGCTATTAGACTCCACCCTCCTTGAAATAAACAGAATAATAATCTTTATTAGTGGCACAAGTAGGCTTAACACTGCAATGAAGTTACTGTGAAAATCCCTTAGTCACCACACTCCGGCAACAGTTCGGTTACACCGAGGGAGAATTCAGAATGTTTAATTCACCTAACAAGCACGTCTTTCGGGACTTGTGGCAGAAAACCGGAGCACCTTAAAGGAACCCACGCAGACACGGGGAGAACGTGCAGACTCTGCACAGACAGTGACCCAAGCTGGGAATCAAACCCAGGTCCCTGGCGCCGTGAAGCAACAGTGCTAACCATTGTGTTACTGTGCCACACGATAACTCGGGTGATTATTTGATTATTCTGCCCGCTTTCCCAAGGCAGCAGGAGGTGTTGACAGAGTCAGTGGATGGAAGGGGGTTGGGAAGTGGGTGAGAAGAATGGATGGGAGGACACCAAGATCCCGCTGTACAAAAGCATTTTGAAGTTTCTCTTCATTTAGATAATAAGTTGCCTTTTTATTCAATTTTGGCCCACTCACCCAACCTATGCAAATCTATTAGTTTATTTCTTATTTCCCCACTGCAACTTGTTTTCCCACCCATTTCAGTGTTATCTACAAATTTGGATATTGTATATTCTATCTGTCCCATAATCATTAATATAGGTTGTAAATAGGTGGGGCCTGAGAACCAACCCCTGAGGCACTCTACTGCGAACAGCTTGCCGACCAGAAAAAGACAGATTAATCCTCACTCTACTGTCGGTTGGTTAGCCAATCCTCTATCCAAGCCATATTATTATTGGTTCAAGCGCCTGACAAGTAAACAGGAGATCCTGCGTTCGAAGTCCAGTGGTGCCTACTCTTTATTTTAAGGATGGCACAGTAGCAAGCACAGTTGCTTCTCAGCATGAGAGACCCAGGTTCGATTTCTGGCTTGAGTCACTGTCTGTGCGGAGTCTGCACCTTCTCACCGTGTCTGCATGGGTTTCTTCTGGGCACTCTGGCATCCTCCATATGTCCCAAATGACGTGCTGTAAGGCAAATTGGACATTCTGAATTCTCCCTCTGTGCACCCAAACAGGCGCCGGAATGTGGCGACTAAGGGATTTTCACAGTAACTTCATTGGTGTTTTTTTTAATTTAGTGTACTCAATTCATTTTTTCCAATTAAGGGGCAATTTAGAGTGGCCAATTCACCTACCCTGCACATCTTTGGGTTGACATGATGTGGAGATGCCGGCGTTGGACTGGGGTGAGCACAGTAAGAAGTCTTACAACACCAGGTTAAAGTCCAACAGGTTTGTTTCAAACACGAGCTTTCGGAGCACGGCTCCTTCTTCAGGTGAATGGAAAGGCTTGTTCCAGAAATGTTTATATAGACACAGTCAGAGATGCCCCGGAATGCGAGCACCTGCAGGCAATCAAATCATCAAAGATGCAGAGAGAGAGGTAACTCCAGGTTAAAGAGGTGTGAATTGTCCCAAGCCAGTTCAGTCGGTAGGCCTCTTTGGGTTGTGGGGGCGAAACCCACGCAAACACGGGGAGAATGTGCAAACTCCACACGGACAGTGACCCAGAGCCGGGATTGAACCTGGGACCTCAGCGCCGTGAGGCAACAGGGCTACTGAGCCACCGTGCTGCCTTCCATTGCAGTGTTAATGTCCAGTAAGAAGTCTTACAACACCAGGTTAAAGTCCAACAGGTTTGTTTCAAACACGAGCTTTCGGAGCACGGCTCCTTCTTCAGGTGAATGGAAAGGCTTGTTCCAGAAATGTTTATATAGACACAGTCAGAGATGCCCCGGAATGCGAGCACCTGCAGGCAATCAAATCATCAAAGATGCAGAGAGAGAGGTAACTCCAGGTTAAAGAGGTGTGAATTGTCCCAAGCCAGTTCAGTCGGTAGGCCTCTGCAAGTCCAGGCTTGTTGGTGGGGGACGAATGTAATGCGACATGAATCCCAGATCCCGGTTGAGTCCGCATTCATGCGTGCGGAACTTAGCTATAAGTTTTTGCTCAGCAATTTTGCGTTGTCGCGTCTCCTGAAGGCCTCCTTGTAGAATGCTGACCCGGAGATCAGAGGCTGAATGTCCTTGACTGCTGAAGTGTTCCCCAACTGGAAGGGAACAGTCCTGCCTGTTGATAGTCGCACGATGCCCGTTTATTCGTTGTCGCAGTGTCTGCATGGTCTCGCCAATGTACCACGCTTCGGGACATCCTTTCCTGCAGCGTATGAGGTAGATTACATTGGTCGAGTCGCACGAGTATGCGCCGCGTACCTGGTGGGTGGTGTTTCCACGTGTAATGGTGGTGTCCATGTCGATGATCTGGCATGTCTTGCAGAGATTACCCTGGCAGGGTTTTGTGGTGTTGTGGTTGCTGTTCTGAAGGCTGGGTAATTTGCTGCAAACAATGGTTTGTTTGAGGTTGCGCGGTTGTTTGAAGGCCAGTAGTGGGGGTGTGGGGATGACCTTGGCAAGATGTCCATCCTCGCTGATGATGTGTTGGAGGCTGCGAAGAAGATGTCGTAGTTTCTCCGCCCCAGGAAAGTACTGGACGACGAAGGGTACTCTGTCAGTGGTGTCCCGTGTTTGTCTTCTGAGGAGGTCGGTGCGGTTTTTTGCTGTGGCGCGGTGGAACTGTCGATCAATGAGTCGAGCGCCATATCCCGTTCGTACGAGGGCATCTTTCAGCATCTGTAGGTGTCTGTTGCGCTCCTCCTTGTCTGAGCAGATCCTGTGTATACGGAGGGCTTGTCCATAGGGGATGGCTTCTTTAATGTGTTTCGGGTGAAAGCTGGAGAAGTGGAACATCGTGAGATTATCTGTGGGCTTGCGGTAAAGCGAGGTGCTGAGGTGACCGTCCTTGATGGAGACGAGTGTGTCCAAGAATGGAACTGAATTTGGAGAATAGTCCATGGTGAGTTTGATGGTGGGATGGAACTTATTGATGTCATCGTGTAGTCGTTTCAGTGATGTCTCGCCGTGGGTCCAAAGGAAAAAAATGTCATCGATGTATCTGGTGTATAGCATCGGTTGAAAGTCCTGTGTGGTGAGGAAGTCCTGTTCAAACTTGTGCATGAAGATGTTGGCATATTGAGGTGCAAATTTGGTCCCCATGGCTGTTCCGTGCGTCTGGATGAAGAATTTGTTGTCGAAGGTGAAGACGTTGTGGTCTAGAATGAAACGGATGAGTTGCAGAATTGCGTCTGGAGATTGGCAGTTGTCGGTGTTGAGGACTGAGGCTGTTGCAGCAATGCCGTCGTCATGGGGGATGCTGGTGTAGAGTGCCGAGACATCCATTGTGACGAGGAATGTTCCTGGTTCAACTGGTCCATGGGTGCTGAGTTTCTGTAGGAAGTCCGTCGTGTCGCGACAGAAGCTGGGTGTACCTTGTACGATGGGTTTTAAGATGCCCTCGATGTGGCCAGAGAGGTTCTCACACAGGGTCACAGATGCTGAAAGATGCCCTCGTACGAACGGGATATGGCGCTCGACTCATTGATCGACAGTTCCACCGCGCCACAGCAAAAAACCGCACCGACCTCCTCAGAAGACAAACACGGGACACCACTGACAGAGTACCCTTCGTCGTCCAGTACTTTCCTGGGGCGGAGAAACTACGACATCTTCTTCGCAGCCTCCAACACATCATCAGCGAGGATGGACATCTTGCCAAGGTCATCCCCACACCCCCACTACTGGCCTTCAAACAACCGCGCAACCTCAAACAAACCATTGTTTGCAGCAAATTACCCAGCCTTCAGAACAGCAACCACAACACCACAAAACCCTGCCAGGGTAATCTCTGCAAGACATGCCAGATCATCGACATGGACACCACCATTACACGTGGAAACACCACCCACCAGGTACGCGGCGCATACTCGTGCGACTCGACCAATGTAATCTACCTCATACGCTGCAGGAAAGGATGTCCCGAAGCGTGGTACATTGGCGAGACCATGCAGACACTGCGACAACGAATAAACGGGCATCGTGCGACTATCAACAGGCAGGACTGTTCCCTTCCAGTTGGGGAACACTTCAGCAGTCAAGGACATTCAGCCTCTGATCTCCGGGTCAGCATTCTACAAGGAGGCCTTCAGGAGACGCGACAACGCAAAATTGCTGAGCAAAAACTTATAGCTAAGTTCCGCACGCATGAATGCGGACTCAACCGGGATCTGGGATTCATGTCGCATTACATTCGTCCCCCACCAACAAGCCTGGACTTGCAGAGGCCTACCGACTGAACTGGCTTGGGACAATTCACACCTCTTTAACCTGGAGTTACCTCTCTCTCTGCATCTTTGATGATTTGATTGCCTGCAGGTGCTCGCATTCCGGGGCATCTCTGACTGTGTCTATATAAACATTTCTGGAACAAGCCTTTCCATTCACCTGAAGAAGGAGCCGTGCTCCGAAAGCTCGTGTTTGAAACAAACCTGTTGGACTTTAACCTGGTGTTGTAAGACTTCTTACTGTGCTCACCCCAGTCCAACGCCGGCATCTCCACATCAGTGTTAATGTCAGCCTACTTGTGACACTGAAAAAATGATATATTACATTACCTGACAACCTCATGGGATCTCACCTTGTTTATTATCTTTTGTGCGGCACCTTATCAAATGTATTCTGGAAGTCCAAATACATCTACAGTACCCCCATTATCCACTTGGCTTGTAACATCTTCTTAGAATTTTAGCAAATGATTCAAACACGATTTACGCTTCACAAAACCATGCTGACTCTGATGGACCTCTCACCCGATACCTCACAATGCCCGGGGAATGATTGACGGCATCTCCGGACCAATGGAAGCAGAGGGGCGGGACCGGAGGTCCGATCAGGAGTAGCTGGTCCTCCAACCAGTTACAGTGAATGGGGGGGGCGGGACTGGGCTGAGTGAAGCATGCGCAGTTTGATTAATGGCGACGTGAAGAAGGTTCTTGCTCCGATTCACAATCCGTAAAGGTCGGAATGGCAGGTCGGAGGGATGAGCCCGGTCGTTCGGTACACTTCGTAAACATATTATAGAAACAGAAAACCTGGAAAAATAACCTACCGGTGCCCGGAGCGGAGGCTGCAGCTTTCTCACAGACAAGCCGAAGCAGCCGCCATCTTGGTTTCGCACTTGGAGAAATGCGCATGCGCACACTTTTTAAAAATTGTGTACTCGCAGTAGTGCGCACGCGCGTCTAACATCTTGATTGGAGTACAGCGCAGGCTCAGTCGCCATCATTGTTGGGGGCAACATTTTTACAAATGTTTCTTCATGTCAGAATGTCCCATCAAACTTTTTCACTCTGAGTTACAAATTGTTATTTATGGGGCAGAACAATGATACGTATCCAGAGCTGTGACAATAATTCGTATTTATATTGTGTCTGGAACAGAATAAAACATTAAGATTTTTCAGAGAAACGTTACAAAATAGGTGATCTGGATGATAATGTGGATATATGTTTGGGATCTCATCTAGGGGTTCAATATTTTACCAGGGATGTGAAAAGTTTTCTTCAGCCTCAGACATTTGGCAGGTACAAACAGGGATGGAGTTTGTCGAGGGGACGGAAGAGAATGGGTTTAATCGTCTCAATATTTAAATAGCGGAAATTTCTGCTCTTCCAGCACTGGATGTCAGATAAGATCGGAAAGGAATTGCAGGTGGTGATGTTCACATCCATCTGCTGTCCTAGTCCATCCAGGTGGTGGAGGTTAAGGGTTTTGGAGATTCTGTCAAATTGTGATTCCAATTTAGGTTGAGAAAAAGCCTCTCCGTTGCTCCTGTCACTCCCACTCCCTTCTCTCTCTCCCTTTCCCTCATAATTTCTGTCTCTGCACCAGGACTCACTCTCATTTTCTCTCTCTCTCTGTCTTTCTTGTCACATGGAATTCCCTAGCACAAAGGATTGTGGATATTCCATCATTGAATATATTTAAGGTTAAAATGGTGAGATTTTTGGTCTCTCAGGAAGTGAAGGAGATTGGGGAGCTGGCAGGAAAGGGGAATGGAAGACCAAGATCAGCCATAATTGTGTTCAATGGCAGAGCAGGTTCGGCGGGCTGAATGGTTTCCTTCTGCTCCTATTTCTTGTGTTCTTGCAAAGGTGGGTTAAGGCCAGGTAGTAGCTTGCCTTTCCTGAAGGACATTAGTGAAGCAGTTGGGTTTTTAATGACAATCCAGCAGTTTTCATGGTCACTTTTACCCAGTGCTGGCCCCACAAATGACCAGATTAACTTAGGTCAATTTTACAACCTGCCTGTGTTTTTGTGGGTTCTCTCTCACTCTCTTTTTTGTTTTCAATCAATTTGACAGAGTGTTACAAGGGGAAGATTTGCAGTCAGGAAACTCAAACCAAACATTACATCAGGATCTGATTTGTTGGATTAGTTGCAATTTGTTGCAACCTGAATATCTGTGAATTTTGAACATGGAAGGAAAAAGCACCGTTCACAGTGAGGTGAAAACCATGGGAATGTGAGGAGGGATTCAGATCCACATCGCAACTGGAAATTCATCATCCCAGACACTCTGGGGAGAGGTCATTCATTTGCTCCGATTGTGGGAAGAGATTCTCTCGATCATCCAGCCTGTTGCAACACCAGCGAGTGCACACCAGGGAGAAACCATTCAACTGCTCCGTGTGTGGGAAGGGGTTCGCTCAGTCATCCAACCTGCTGAGACACCAGCTAGTTCACACTGGGAAGAGACCATTCATCTGCTGGGAGTGTGGGAAGGGATTCACTCGGTCACCTGACTTGATGATGCACCAGCGGGTTCACATGGACGACAGACCATTTAAATGTCCAGACTGCGGGAAGTGCTATAAAAGTTCCCAGGACCTGATACTCCATCATCGTGTTCACACCAACGAGCGATCGTTCAGATGCTCTCACTGTGGGACTGGGTTTAGGCAGTCATCTCAACTCCGTGAACACCAGCGCACTCACACTGGGGAGAGGCCGTTTACCTGCTCTGTGTGTGGCAGTGGATTCAGTAGGTCATCAAACCTGCGGACACACCAACGGGTTCACACTGGGGAGAGACCTTTCACCTGCTCTGAGTGTGGAAAGGGATTCACTCAGTTACCAACTCTGCTGAATCACCAGAGTGTTCATTGTGAGAAGAGACCATTTAAATGCCAAGACTGTGGGAAGTGCTACAAAAGTTCCCAGGAACTTGTGCGCCATCAACGTATTCACACTGATGACAAACCGTTCAGGTGCTCCTACTGCGGAACTGGGTTCAAGACATCATCTGACCTCACTGTACACCAGCGAACTCACACTGGGGAGAGGCCGTTCACCTGCTCCCAGTGTGGGAAGACATTCACTGAGTCATCCAGCCTGCTGACACATCAGCGAGTTCACACAAGGGAGAGGCCATACACCTGCCCCAAGTGTGGGAAGGGATTCACACAGTCATCCAACCTGATGAGACACCAGCGAATTCACAAGTAATTACAGTGAGTGGACAATCTGATCAGCTGCCTCTGCTGCTTCCCTCCCTTCCACTAGCTCCACTGGGCCAAACTGTCACTAAAAATCCCCCTCGTCTGAGTGTGAACTCGGATCTATCTCCAGGTTCTCTCCGATCTCCTGTCATGTCCTGTTCAATCTCATCTTGATTACAAGACCTGACTTCTGCTCCCTTGACCCTATTCTCACTAAACCACTGACAAACCAACTTCCTCACATTAACTGATATTGTTAACAGTTCTCTCTCTCTTCTGGTTTTGCCCCTCTCACTTTTAAATACACTATCTTCACCTTGCCTGAGAAAACAACCTTTGACTCCAACTTGTTTACAAATGGCCACCCCATCTCCAACCTCCCTTTCCACTGCAACATGGTGTCCCCCAAGGATCTATCCTTGGCCCCTCCTATTTCCCATCGACATGATGGCATGAGAATCCATAGAATCCCTACAGTGTAGAAGGAGTCCATTCAGCCCATCGGGTTTGGACTATACGTCTGAAAGAGTGCGCTAACTAGGCCCATAAGCAGCACGGTAGCATGGTGGTTAGCACAATTGCTTCACAGCTCCAGGGTCCCAGGTTCGATTCCCGGCTGGTTCACTGTCTGTGCGGAGTCTGCATGTTCTCCCTGTGTGTGCGTGGGTTTCCTCCGGGTGCTCCGGTTTCCTCCCACAGTCCAAAGATGTGCAGGTTAGGTGGATTGGCCATGCCAAATTGCCCTTTGTATCCAAAATTGCCCTTAGTGTTGGGTCGGGTTACTGAGTTACGAGGATAGGGTGGAGGTGTGGGCTTGGGTGGGGTGTTCTTTCAGAGGGCCGGTGCCGACTCGAGGGGCCGAATGGCCTCCTTCTACACTGTAAATTCTATGATCTATAACCTCACCCTAACCCCATAACACCACCTAACCTGCACATCTTTGGACTGTGGGAGCACCCGGAGGAAACCCACACAGATTTGGGGAGAATGCACAAACTCTGTTCTGACAGTCATCCAAGGCCAGACTCAAACCTGGGTCCCTGGTGCTGTAAGGCAGCAGTGCTATCCACTGTCCTGCCATCCAAAAACACCGTGTTAATTTTCACATGGACACTGACAACACCCAGCTCTACCTCACCACCATCCCTCTCCATTCCTCCACTGTCACTAAATTATCAAACTGCTTATCCCACATCCAGTACTGGATGAGCAGAAATTTCCTCTAATTAAATATTGGGAAGACAAAAGCCACCACCACCTCAAATCCCATTCCCTAACTCCCGAGTCCATCCCTCTCCCGGGGAACTGTCTGAGGCTGAACCACACTCTTCACAATCTCCGTGTCAGATTTAAATCCAAGTCGAGTTTCTGATCACATATCCACACCATCACAAACACCACGTAATTCCACCTCTGTAACGTTACCTGTCTCCAGCCTGCCCCAGCTTGTCTGCTGCTGAAATCTCATTCACACCCACATCAACTTGAGGTTTGACTATTCCAATGCATTCCTGACCTGCCTCTCACACTGACCCTGCTTCCCAGCACCTGGAAACCTTAAATCAACCAAATCTCTGCTGCTCAGATGCTTTCTCACCCCAAATGTATTTCATTTTTATTCATTTTTCCACTTAAGGGCCAATTTAGCATGGACAACCACCTAACCTGCACATATTTTGGTTTGTGGGGGTGAGACCCACACAGACACGGGGAGAGTGTGCAAACTCCAAATGGACAATGACCCCTGTTCGGGGTCGAACCGGGGTCCCCAGCACTGTGAGGCCGCAGTGCTAACCACTGCGCCACCGTGCCGCCCTTTTCTCACCCCAAGTTGAGGGGAGAATATGGTGTAGTGGTCATGTCATCTGGACGGGTTATCCAGAGGCTCAGGCGAATGATCTGGGGATTCGGGTTCAAATCTCAGCAGGCTGACAAGGTGTGGGAGTGAGTAGAACATATTCCAGAGCTTAGTGTTGAGGCAACTGAAGGAGCAGGGCCACCAATCGTGCACAATTGAAATGGTGGGGGGGGGGGGGGGGGGGGGGGGGGGGGGGGGCTGCAAAAGGGGCCACAATTGGAGGGGGTGTTGTGTAAGTAAATGGACTGTCTGCAAGTTAAGACATGGGGCAGCAAAATTTTGAATGACCTCAATTTTATAGACGGAAGAATGTGGCAGAGCAGTCAGGAGTACATTAGAATTGTCAACTCTGGAGGTAATCCACAGTATGTACTCTGTTTTCATGTCTGGAACGATCTGTCTGGACTGTACATAGAACAATACTTTTCACTGTACCTCGGTACATGTGACAGTAAATCCAAATCCAAGAATCATAACAGAATGCAGCAAACGTGCACACAGAGGAACTTGGACAGCCAGCACGGGGTTCAACCCTGTAACCCTGGCATTATTAGCACCACGCTCTCACCATTCCCGATTCACTGAATCGTCCACTTGACAGAATGGTCACCATCAGGGTTAGAAATCTTTCTATATTCTCGATTGCCAATTCATTTTGCTTGCCATTTAATCTCTTCTGCATTTCATAGACCTCTCATAGCCTACTTGTGACAATAATAATGATGATTATTATAGAATCTAGTTCAGGCCAGATTCCTGACTCAGGAACATTAAAAGATCCCTGGATAGAAAGAACCACAGGCTTATGCACAACAATAATAATAATCTTTATTTAAATTTTTTTTTTTTTAAAATACATTTTGTGTACCCAATTATATATTCTTTTCCAATTCAGCAGCAATTTAGCATGGCCAATCCACCTAACTGCACATCTTTGGGTTGTGGGGGTGAAACCAATGCAGACATGGGGAGAATGTGCAAACACCACATGGACAATGACCCAGGACCAGGATTCGAACCCGGGTACTCAGCGCCGCAGTCCCAGTGCTATCCACTGCGTCACATGCCGCCCTAACAATCTTATTGCCACAAGTAGGCTTACATAACACTGCAATGAAGTTACTGTGAAAATTCCCTATGTCGATACATTCCGGCGCCTGTTCGGGTACACTGAGGAAGAATTCAGAATGTCCAAATTACCTAAAGGAAAGGATTACTTGCGTAGTTGTATAATTTGGTTCTTAATTTTTATTGATTCCCATCCCAGTGTACCCATTCGCCACATGATATCAAAAAAATTCACTGTTCACTGGTTTTAACTTTCAATGGCAATGTTTATACCCAGTATGCCTCACGGTTGGGAATGTCCTCTATTCACACCACGGGAGAACAGTGCGCAACCGCAGTACCGCCCGGTGTTTGGAGCATGCGCAGTGATAGCGATGGTAAGTCTTGTTTGTCGCATCTGCAAACTGGTGAAGATGCGGAAGCGCAGAGGGAGCGATGTGTTGTGAGTGTGGACGAGGCTTCAGCCAATCAGGGAGAGACCTTTCACCTGCTCTTTCTGTGGGAAAGGTTTCACTTGGATGTGCACTTAATCACAAGTGGGGTCAAACTGGGGAGAGGCTGTTCTCTGCTCAGTGTGTGAGAAGACACAAGGGGAAACTACTGATTGTCAAGAGATTGTTTTCATTCTTTCATGGGAGCATTGTTGACAAAACCAGCATTTGTTGTTCATCCCTAATTGTCCTTCCAAAGTTGGGGGTGAGCTTCCTTCATTAATCACTGCAGTCTCAGTACTGTTGGTGTACCCATAGTGCTGTTAGGAAAGGAACTCTAAGACTTTAGCCCAGAGACAGTGAAGGCACAGCAAACTACCTCCAAGTTGTGATGTTCCCATGTTCCTGTTGTCCATATCCTTGTAAGTTAGGGGATTTGTCAGGTATTTTCAGAAGAGGCTTGGTGAGTTGCTGGTCATGTTAGCGATGTCCATGTCCCATTTTATTTGTTCAGCATTTATTGCCCATCCCAAATTGCCTTTGAGGGGACAGTTCAGAGTCAACCACGTTGCTGTGGGTCAGGAGTCACAGACAGGTCAGACCAGGTAAGGATGACAGATTTCCTTCACTAAAGGACATTCGTGAACCAAATGGGTTTTTACAACAATCGACAATTGTTTCATGTTTATCACTTTTAAATTCCGGATTTTAATTGAATTCAAATTTCGTCATCTGCAGTGGCGGGATTTGAACCTGGGACCCCAGAGTAGTCTGGATTTCCAGTTCAGTGACAATACCACTATGCCACCGCCTCCCTCATTTTAAAATATTGTAGACGTAAAAAGGATTAAAAACAGAAATAGTTTAGCTGATTATAAACACAGTCTTTAACTGGTCTGTGTTTCTAGACTCTTCTGTGAGCTACATCTGTAATAAAACACTATAAACATCTTGGGGGTTACCATTGACCAAAACCTGATTTGCACTAGCCATATAAATACTATTGCTACAAGAGCAGGTCAGAAGCTAGGAATCCTGTGGCAAGTAACCTTTCTCCTGACTCCCCAAAGCCTGTCCAATATCTACAAGACACAAGTCAGGAGTGTAATGGAATACTCTCCACTTGCCTGGATGAGTGCAGTTCCAACAACACTCAAGATGCTTAAATCATTCTTTTTTTAAATATAAATTTAGAGTATCCAATTAATTTTTTCCAATTTTGGGGAAATTTAGCATGGCTTGGGTAGGGTGCTCTTTCCAAGAGCCGGTGCAGACTCAATGGGCTGAATGGCCTCCTTCTGCACTGTAAATTCTATGATTCTATGATTCAATCCGCCTAACCTGCACAGAGTTACAAGTTAGCCAGGAAGGACCTAAAGCATATATATCAAACTCAAGGCCCGCGGGCCAAATCCGGCCCGCGGTGGAATTATCTTTGGCCCGTGAGATAATATCTAATTACTTTTTTTTTATTTTAATTTTTTTTTAAATTTAGATTAGCCAATTATGTTTTCCAATTAAGGGGCAATTTAGCATGGCCAATCCACCTACTCTGCACATTTTTGGGTTGTGGGGGCAAAACCCACGCAGACACGGGGAGAACGTGCAAACTCCCCTCGGACAGTGACCCAGAGCCGGGATCGAACCTGGGACCTCAGCGCCGTGAGGTGGTTGTGCTAACCACTAGGCCACCGTGCTGCCCTAATAATGTCTAATTACTGTTAAAGCTGGCCCCAGCAATTGAAGCGCCTATGGCGTATGATATGGCTGATGCCGAGTTTATTCAGGTATAGTGTGAATCACAAAGTGTTGGCCTGTGGAAAAATGTTTTCATTAGAAATTACTCTGGAAAAGCTCCAGATAAAGCAATAAGAAATAAATGCAACTAATTTTTTTATTTATTTAATATTTAATGTTGTTTTTATAGGCAATAACCTAAGCTTTATTAGTTCCAGGTTCAATAAGTTCATTTCAATAAGTTTTGCAAAAAAACATTGAACCAGTCCGGCCCTCGACTTGTCCCGATTTTTTAATTTTGGCCCACGGTGTATTTGAGTTTGACACCCCTGACCTAAAGGGAGAGTTAAGAAGAGCGAGGAGAGGACACGAAAAGTCATTGGCGGATAGGATCAAGAAAAACCCTAAGGTTTTCTATAGGTATATCAGGAACAAAAGAATGACTAGAGTAAGATTAGGGCCAATCAAGGATAGTAGTGGAAAGTTGTGTGTGGAATCAGAGGAGATAAGGGAAGCGTTAAATGGATATTTTTCGTCAGTGTTTACGCTGGAGAAGGACAATGTTGTTGAGGAGAATACTCAGGTACAGTCGACCAGGCTAGATGGGATTGAGGTTCACAAGGAGCAGGTGTTAGCTATTTTGGAAAGTGTAAAAATAGATAAGTCCCCTGGGCCAGATAGAATTTATCCTAGGATTCTCTGGGAAGCCAGGGAGGAGATTGCAGAGCCTTTGCCCTTGATCTTTATGTCATCTTTGTCGACAGGAATAGTGCCGGAAGACTGGAGGATAGCAAATGTTGTCCCCTTGTTCAAGAAGGGGAGTAGAGACAACCCTGGTAATTATAGACCTGTGAGCCTTACTTCGGTTGTGGGTAAAATGTTGGAAAAGGTTATAATATAGATAGGGTTTATAATCACCTTGAAAAGAACAAGTTGATTAGCGATACTCAACACGGTTTTGTGAAGGGTAGGTCATTCCTCACAAAACGTACTGAGTTTTTTGAGAAGGTGACCAAACAGGTGGATGAGGGTAAAGCGGTTGATGTGGTGTATATGGATTTCAGTAAGGCGTTTGATAAGGTTCCCCATGGTAGGCTATTGCAGAAAATACGGAAGTATGGGATTGAAGGTGATTTAGCGGTTTGGATCAGTAATTGGCTAGCTGAAAGAAGACAGAGGGTGGTGGTTGATGGCAAATGTTCATCCTGGAGTTCAGTTACTAGTGGTGTACCGCAAGGATCTGTTTTAGGGCCACTGCTGTTTGTCATTTTTATAAATGACCTGGAAGAGGGTGTAGAAGGATGGGTTAGTAAATTTTCAGATGACACGAAGGTCGGTGGAGTTGTGGATAGTGCTGAAGGATGTTATAGGTTACAGAGGGACATAGATAAGCTGCAGAGCTGGGCTGAGAGGTGGCAGATGGAGTTTAATGCGGAAAAGTGTGAGGTGGTTCACTTTGGAAGGAGTAACAGGAATGCAGAGTACTGGGCTAATGGCAAGATTCTTGGTAGTGTAGATGAACAGAGAGATCTCGGCATCCAGGTACATAAATCCCTGAAAGTTGCCATAGGGCTGTTAAGAAGGCATATGGTGTGCTAGCCTTTATCAGTAGGGGGATTGAGTTTCGGAGCCACGAGGTCATGCTGTAGCTGTACAAAACTCTGGTGCGGCCGCACCTGGAGTACTGCGTGCAGTTCTGGTCACCACATTATAGGAAGGATGTGGAAGCTTTGGAAAGGGTTCAGAGGAGATTTACTAGGATGTTGCCTGGTATGGAGGGAAGGTCTTACGAGGAAAGGCTCAGGGACCTGAGGTTGTTTTCGTTAGAGAGGAGAAGGCTGAGAGGTGACTTAATAGAGAGATATAGGATAGTCAGACGGTTAGATAGGGTGGACAGTGAGAGTCTTTTTCCTCGGATGGTGATGACCAACACGAGGGGACATAGCTTTAAATTGAGGGGTGGTAGATATAGGACAGATGTCAGAGGCAGTTTCTTTACTCAGAGAGTAGTAGGGGTGTGGAACGCCCTGCCTGCAACAGTAGTAGACTCGCCAAATTTAAGGGCATTTAAGTGGTCACTGGATACACATATGGATGAAATTGAATAGTGTAGGTCAGATAGGCTTCAGATGGTTTCACGGGCAGCGCAACATCGAGGGCCGAAGGGCCCGTACTGCGCTGTAATGTTCTATGTTCTATCTTTGGGTTGTGGGGGCGAAACCCACATGAACACGGGGAGAATGTGCAAACTCCACACAGTGACCTAGAGCCGGGATTGAACCTGGGACGTCGGCGCCGTGAGGCAGCAGTGCTACTCATGGCGCCAACGTGCTACCCTAGCACTCAAGAAGCTGGACACCTTCCAGGACAAAGCAGCCTTTTTGCTTGGTACCCAATCCACAAACATTCACTCCCTCCAGCACAGTGGCGGCAGCGTGTACCATCTACAAGATGCACTGTAGGAACTCACCAAGGCTCCTTATGCAACACTTTCCAAACCCACAACCACGAAGGATAACAACAAGATGCACATAGAAATCCCATCGCCTGGAAGTTCCCCTCCAAGCCACTCACCATCCTGAATTAGATATATATTGCAGTTCTTTCACTGTCGCTGGGTCAAATCCTGAAACTCTCCGTAATATCACTGCGGCTGTACCTACATCACATGGACTGTAGCAGTTCACCAAGGCAGCTGGCCACCATCTGCTGAAGGCAGCTATGAATGGCAATAAATACTGGCCTAGCCAGCGACTCCAGAATAAAATTAATGAATTTTTAAAAGCAAAAACATTGCAGATGTTGGAATATCAAAATATGACACACTAATGAGGTTGGACTGCATCTGCAGAGAGAAAGGAACAGAATTATAGGTTCAAGTCTGATCTGCGCTCAGTCGCCAGTAAAACACTGGGCGCGATTCTCCCCAAAGGCGGCGGGTCGTGAAGGCTGCCACAAAAACGGCCGTGTTTCACGGCAGCCTCCGAGCCCCCGCCCGGGACCCGATACTGCTCCCCGGTCGGGGCTAGCATCGCGGCCCCGTGAACTACGGCATCGCGGGCTTAACGAATTTCGTTAAGCCCGCGCGCCAAAGTTAGCGACGGCTGATGCATTGATGACGTCAGCCGCGCATGCGCGGATTGGACGACTCCAACGTGTGCATGCGCGGATGACGTCATCCGCGCATGCGCGGTCGGTAATGCCCCTCAGCCGCCCCGCGGACTGATCCAGCGGGGCGGCAGAGTAACAATAAGTGCGCGGGGTAAGGACCCGCTGCCCGCGATCGGTGCCCACCGATAGCGGGCCCATGCCACCCTTAGCACGGCCGTGGTGCGGTCGTGTCAATCGGTAGCATGGTTGTGCAGAACGGCACTTTGGCGCCGTTTTCACGAACTTGTATAGCAGGTGTATTCAAATTCGTGAAAACGGCCGAATAGGCCTTGGAAATCGGCCCATCGGCCAGGGGAGAATCGCTGCTCGCCGTAAAAAAACGGCGAGCAGCGATTCGTGTCCGGGGACGGGCGTGGGGGGAGAATAGCAGGAGGGTGTCGGACCAGCGTCGCCGAATTTGCGCCGCCCGCTATTCTCCCCCGTCGTGAGTGCGGAGAATCGCCCACTGACTTTCTGCAGCTGATGAGTGGTGGCAAGAGTTCCCACAATCCTCCGCAGCCCAGAAACCGCTCCATCCAACTGACTCATTGCCCAGGCGCTCAGTGCGCATGCTCCAGGGCCAGCCGGCCGCGGGGCATTCTGGGTAGTTCCTCTGTTCCATGTCGGAGGGAAACGGGAAGTGGTGGTGTGGATGGGCTGCAGTAAACTGGTAAGGATATGGAATCCCAGGGGGAGTGATGGAGCCAGCTCTGGACGGGAAGAGTTTCGCAACTCTTCAGTGAACGCCGCAAACCCTCAATAAGACTCTGCGGTCGCGGGTTTTTGGCTCTGGGTCCTGTGCCTGGGATTAGGCCCGGATGAGCGGCCGCCATGTTGGTTCAGCGAGGTGAAGAGCGCATGCGCTGGCGTCTGGCTGCGGTCAGAGAGAATGGGCGGGACGTTCAGGGTCTCTTTTCCAACTGGGTCCTAATGCACGGTCGGATAGTTTAAAATAGTTAATTAGTGGCATTGTGGTTGGCACTGCTGCCTCACAGCGACAGAGACCTGGATTGGAATCCGAGCTTGGGTGGCTGTCGTTGTGAAGTTTGCACATTCTCCCTGTGTCTGTGTGGGTTTCTTCCGGTGCTCTGCTGTCCTCCCACAACCCAAATATCTGCAGGTTATGGGGATAGGGTGGGGGGAGTGGGCTCACGCAGGATGCTCTTTTAGAGGGTCAGCTTTGCTGCACAGAGCGGTCTGGGCTAGTTGGAGTGGAAGTTCTGCTCCTGATCTGTTTAAAATACCAATTTGTAGACTGGATGGGAGCCCTATGGGGGAGAATGTAGGGCTTCCTCTGGCTGCTGGCCTCTCTTCCATGAGAGGCCATGTGCTCTTGTCCATGTTCAGGTGGCCCTGGAGTGGGACCATGAGGTGTCCACACTTGATCTTCCACAACTGTTGTTACCTCCGATGCAGAGTATTTCTGAGACACTGAAAGCAACATTGTTGTTTAGTTAAAAAACTTTCCTTTTGTTTCGTTTTCTAAATTTACAGTCCCCAATTTCTTTTCCAATTAAGGGGCAGTTTAGCATGGCCAATTCACCTACCCTGCACATCTTTTTTGGGTTGTGGGGGTGAGACCCACGCAGACACGGGGAGAATGTACAAACTCCACATGGACAGTGACCCGGGGCTGGGATTGAACCCAGGTGCTCAGCGCCGTGAGGCAGCATTGCTAACCACAATGCTGCCATAGCTTACCATTGTTTATGTTGGGATTTTGACTCCTTTTACTTTGATTGGGCAACATATTTGGGGAAACATGAGAGGGAAGAATATTCCACAGAGATTAGAATTATTTGTTCTGTATTTCTATCCTGGAATGAAAGTGATACCGACATTGTCAACTCCTTTTACAGGGGATTGGAAGGAGAGGATGTGACACGTTCATCAGGATCTGAATATCATCAGCCGTTGAATGTGAAAGGAGAAATGTTTGTCTGTTCTGTTTGTGGGAAAGGATCTGAAACATCATTCTGACTGGAAAAGACAAACAAATACACACAAGTGGCAATGTTCCAGTGAACTGACTGTGAAAACCCTGAAAAAACATCGCACCGTTCACAGTGGGGAGAAACCATACACATGTTGTGTAGAGGAGGCTTCAACTGATTATCAAGCCTGTTTTTTTTCATTTGTTCATGGGATGTGGGCATCGCTGATTGTGGAAACATTTATTCCTCATCCCACGGGCATTTAAGAATCAACCACACTGCTGTGAATCTGGAGTCATATGTAGGCCAGGCCTGAAGGACATCAGTGACCCAGATGGGGTTTTACAACAATTGACAATGGTTTCATGATCATCATTAGAATTTGAATTCCAGATCTTTATTGAATTCAATTTTCACCATCTGCCGCGGTGGGATTCGAACCTGGGTCCCCAGAGCATTACCCTGGGTCTCTAGATTATTAGTCCAGTGACAATACCCCCATGTCACTGCCTTGGTAACACAAGGACGCCGGCAGCATGGGAAAACCATGGAAATGTGGGGACTGTGGGAAGGGATTCAGATTCCCATCAGGTCTGGAAATTCATCGACGTAGTCACACCAGGGAGAGGACTTTCAACTGCTCTGACTGTGGGAAAACCTATAAGAATGCTGCAGGTCTAATTAATCATCAACGTGTTCACACGAGAGAGAAGCTGTTCACCTGCTCCACCTGTGGAAAGGAATTCACTTCAGCATCCAGCCTAATGGCACACCAGCTAGTTCACACTGGAGAGAAACCATACGATTGCCCTCAGTGTGGGAAGGGCTTCCGGTGTTCATCCAACCTCACTGAACATCTACGGGTTCACACTGGGGAGAAACCATTCCACTGCTCTGAGTGCGGGCAGAGATTCACTTGTTCTTCCCATCTCACTGATCACAAGCGTGTCCACACTGGTGAGAGGCCGTTCATCTGCTCCGTGTGTGGGAAGGGATTTATTAAATCGGCACACGTTCTTAAACACCAGCGTGTTCACACTGAAGAGAGACCGTTCACCTGCACTGAGTGTGGGAAGAGTTACACTAATCCATACAATCTCCGGGATCACCAGCTAGTTCACACTGGGGAGAAACCCTTTACCTGCTCTGAGTGTGGGAAGGGATTCGCTTTGAAATCGCAGCTCAGGAAACATAAGGTTGTTCACACTGATGAGAGACCATTTCAATGTTCTGACTGTCAGAAGAGCTTTAAAAGCGGAAGTGATTTGACAAAACACCAGCGAATCCATTCCGGGGAGAAGCCGTTCACCTGCCCCGTGTGTGATAGAGGATTCACTCGGCCATCCAATCGTCTGGCACATCAGAGAGTTCACATGTGATTGCAGGGATTGGATTCCTACACCCAGGAATGAACCATGTCCATTCTGACAGTTCAGATTTATTTCCATTGGTGTTAAACTCCAGCCCTGTTAAAGGGATTAATATAATGGACATGAATTGCATTAAATGGACAGTGTTGGAATCCTTTATTTCTCTTAGAAAGTGCTTTTCACACAATGAAGTTCTTTTGAATTGTAGTCACTGTTGTAATGTCGGAAATGCAGCAGCCAGATTGCTTACATAAGGCTCCAACAAACACAAATATGATGCTGGAAATACTCAGCTGGTCAGGCAGCATCTGTGAAGCAAGAAAGTGAGTTCAAAACAGAACTGTGATTATGACCAGATTATCTGTTCAGTGTTCATCAACGAGGGCTTTATAGTGAGCAGTTCACCCGAGAGAACTTCCTCCTTCGAAATTTCATCAGCAGGACCTTTATGTCCAGCTGCAAGAGCAGATGGGGTTATACTGGAAGGTGCCTCCGAAAAACAGTGCTGTATTCCCTCAATACAGTATTCCCTCAGTACAGTGCTGTACTCCCTCAGTACAGTGCTGTATTCCCTCAGTACAGTGCTGTATTCTCTCAGCACAGCGCTGTATTCCCTCAGCACAGCGCTGTATTCCCTCAGCGCAGCGCTGTATTCCCTCAGTACAGCGCTGTATTCCCTCAGTACAGTACTGCATTCCCTCAGTAGAGTGCTGTATTCCCTCAGTACAGTGCTGTATTCCCTCAGTACGGTGCTGTATTCCCTCAGTACGGTGCTGTATTCCCTCAGCACAGCGCTGTATTCCCTCAGCACAGCGCTGTATTCCCTCAGTACAGCGCTGTATTCCCTCAGTACAGTGCTGTATTCTCTCAGTACAGTGCAGTATTCCCTCAGTACAGCGCTGTATTCCCTCAGTACAGTGCTGTATTCTCTCAGTACAGTGCAGTATTCCCTCAGTACGGTGCTGTATTCCCTCAGTAGAGTGCTGTATTCCCTCAGTACAGTGCTGTATTCCCTCAGTACGGTGCTGTATTCCCTCAGTACGGTGCTGTATTCCCTCAGCACAGCGCTGTATTCCCTCAGTACCGTGCTGTATTCCCTCAGTACGGTGCTGTATTCCCTCAGCACAGCGCTGTATTCCCTCAGTACAGCGCTGTATTCCCTCAGTACAGTGCAGTATTCCCTCAGTACAGCGCTGTATTCCCTCAGTACAGTGCTGTATTCTCTCAGTACAGTGCAGTATTCCCTCAGTACGGTGCTGTATTCCCTCAGTACGGTGCTGTATTCCCTCAGCGCAGCGCTGTATTCCCTCAGTACAGTGCTGTATTCTCTCAGTACAGTGCAGTATTCCCTCAGCACAGTGCTGTATTCCCTCAGCACAGCGCTGTATTCCCTCAGCACAGCGCTGTATTCCCTCAGTACAGCGCTGTATTCCCTCAGTACGGTGCAGTATTCCCTCAGTACAGTGCTGTATTCCCTCAGTACAGTGCAGTATTCCCTCAGTACAGCGCTGTATTCCCTCAGTGCAACGCTGTATTCCCTCAGTACAGTGCTGTATTCCCTCAGTGCAACGCTGTATTCCCTCAGTACAGTGCTGTATTCCCTCAGTGCAACGCTGTATTCCCTCAGTACAGTGCTGTATTCCCTCAGTACAGCGCTGTATTCCCTCAGTGCAACGCTGTATTCCCTCAGTACAGCGCTGTATTCCCTCAGTACAGCGCTGTATTCCCCCAGTACAGTACTCCCTCAGTACAGTGCTGTAGTCCCTCAGTACCGTGCTGTATTCCCTCAGCACAGCGCTGTATTCCCTCAGTACAGCGCTGTATTCCCTCAGCACAGCGCTGTATTCCCTCAGCACAGTGCTGTATTCCCTCAGCGCAGTGCAGTATTCCCTCAGTACAGCGCTGTATTCCCTCAGTACAACGCTGTATTCCCTCAGTACAGTGTGGTATTCCCTCAGTACAGTGCTGTATTCCCTCAGTACAGTGCTGTATTCCCTCAGTACAGCGCTGTATTCCCTCAGTACAGCGCTGTATTCCCTCAGCGCAGCGCTGTATTCCCTCAGTACAGCGCTGTATTCCCTCAGTACAGCGCTGTCTTCCCTCAGTACAGCGCTGTATTCCCTCAGTACAGCGCTGTATTCCCTCAGTACAGCGCTGTATTCCCTCAGTACAGCGCTGTATTCCCTCAGTACAGTGCAGTATTCCCTCAGTACAGTGCAGTATTCCCTCAGTACAGCGCTGCATTCCCTCAGTACAGTGCTGTATTCTCTCAGTACAGTGCTGTATTCTCTCAGTACAGTGCAGTATTCCCTCAGTACAGTGCTGTATTCTCTCAGTACAGTGCTGTACTCCCTCAGTACAGTGCTGTACTCCCTCAGTACAGTGCTGTACTCCCTCAGTACAGTGCTGTATTCTCTCAGTACAGTGCTGTATTCTCTCAGTACAGTGCTGTACTCCCTCAGTGCAGTGCAGTATTCCCTCAGTACAGAGCTGTATTCCCTCAGTACAGTGCAGTATTCCCTCAGTACAGCGCTGTATTCCCTCAGTGCAACGCTGTATTCCCTCAGTACAGTGTGGTATTCCCTCAGTACAGCGCTGTATTCCCTCAGTACAGCACTGTATTCCCCCAGTACAGCGCTGTATTCCCCCAGTACAGTACTCCCTCAGTACAGTGCTGTAGTCCCTCAGTACCGTGCTGTATTCCCTCAGCACAGCGCTGTATTCCCTCAGCACAGTGCAGTATTCCCTCAGCGCAGTGCAGTATTCCCTCAGTACAGCGCTGTATTCCCTCAGTACAACGCTGTATTCCCTCAGTACAGTGTGGTATTCCCTCAGTACAGTGCTGTATTCCCTCAGTACAGCGCTGTATTCCCTCAGTACAGCGCTGTATTCCCTCAGCGCAGCGCTGTATTCCCTCAGTACAGTGCTGTATTCCCTCAGTACAGCGCTGCATTCCCTCAGTACAGCGCTGTATTCCCTCAGTACAGTGCAGTATTCCCTCAGTACAGTGCTGTATTCCCTCAGTACAGTGCAGTATTCCCTCAGTACAGTGCTGTATTCCCTCAGTACAGTGCTGTATTCCCTCAGTACGGCGCTGTATTCCCTCAGTACAGCGCTGTATTCCCTCAGTACAGCGCTGTATTCCCTCAGCGCAGCGCTGTATTCCCTCAGTACAGTGCTGCATTCCCTCAGTACAGTGCTGTATTCCCTCAGTACAGCGCTGTATTCCCTCAGTACAGTGCTGTATTCCCTCAGTACAGCGCTGTATTCCCTCAGTACAGTGCTGTATTCCCTCAGTACAGCGCTGTATTCCCTCAGTACAGCGCTGTATTCCCTCAGCGCAGCGCTGTATTCCCTCAGTACAGTGCTGTATTCCCTCAGTACAGCGCTGCATTCCCTCAGTACAGCGCTGTATCCCCCCAGTACAGTGCAGTATTCTCTCAGCACAGCGCTGTATTCCCTCAGTACAGTGCTGTATTCCCTCAATACAGTATTCCCTCAGTACAGTGCTGTATTCTCTCAGTACAGTGCTGTATTCTCTCAGTACAGTGCAGTATTCCCTCAGTACAGTGCTGTACTCCCTCAGTACAGCGCTGTATTCTCTCAGTACAGTGCAGTATTCCCTCAGTACAGTGCTGTATTCTCTCAGTACAGTGCTGTACTCCCTCAGTACAGTGCTGTACTCCCTCAGTACAGTGCTGTACTCCCTCAGTACAGTGCTGTATTCTCTCAGTACAGTGCTGTATTCTCTCAGTACAGTGCTGTACTCCCTCAGTACAGCGCTGTATTCCCTCAGTACAGTGTTGTATTCCCTCAGTACAGTGCTGTATTCCCTCAGTACGGTGCTGTATTCCCTCAGCACAGCGCTGTATTCCCTCAGCACAGCGCTGTATTCCCTCAGTGCAGTGCAGTATTCCCTCAGCACAGTGCTGTATTCCCTCAGCACAGCGCTGTATTCCCTCAGTACAGTACAGTATTCCCTCAGTACGGTGCTGTATCCCTCAGTGCAGTGCAGTATTCCCTCAGTACAGTGCAGTATTCCCTCAGTACAGTACAGTATTCCCTCAGTACGGTGCTGTATCCCTCAGTGCAGTGCAGTATTCCCTCAGTACAGTGCAGTATTCCCTCAGTACAGCGCTGTATTCCCTCAGTGCAACGCTGTATTCCCTCAGTACAGTGTGGTATTCCCTCAGTACGGTGCTGTATTCCCCCAGTACGGCGCTGTATTCCCCCAGTACGGCGCTGTATTCCCTCAGCGCAGCGCTGTATTCCCCCAATACAGCGCTGTATTCCCCCAGTCCAGCGCTGTATTCCCCCAATACAGTACTCCCTCAGTACGGCGCTGTATTCCCTCAGTACGGCGCTGTATTCCCTCAGTACGGCGCTGTATTCCCTCAGTACGGCGCTGTATTCCCTCAGTACGGCGCTGTATTCCCTCAGTACGGCGCTGCATTCCCTCAGTACGGTGCTGTATTCCCTCAGTACGCCGCTATATTCCCTCAGTACGGCGCTGTATTCCCTCAGTACGGTGCTGTATTCCCCCAGTACGGCGCTGCATTCCCTCTGTACGGTGCAGTATTCCCTCTGTACGGTGCAGTATTCCCTCAGTACCGTGCTGTATTCCCTCAGTACCGTGCTGTATTCCCTCAGTACAGTGCTGTATTCCCTCAGTACCGTGCTGTATTCCCTCAGTACCATGCTGTATTCCCTCAGTACCGTGCTGTATTCCCTCAGTACAGTGCTGTACTCCCTCAGTACAGTGCTGTATTCCCTCAGTACCGTGCTGTATTCCCTCAGTACAGTGCTGTATTCCCTCATTTGGTCACTCCTGGTGTTGGCTGAACAGGTATTAGTGTGAATATGCACACAAGCAGCAGATGTTTACATGACCTTATGTAGAGTTGAATCGGAGAGGCCGGCAAGGGGAACATTAGTGTAGTTAAGGTTTGAGATGACAAAGGAATGAATGAATTTCAGTAGCAGATGAGATGAGGCAGCAGCAAATCTGGACAATGTTACTGAGGTGGAAATGGACAGTCTTTGTGATGTGTCGTCAGTAACTCAGTTTGGGATGAATTTGCCAACCAGATTATGAACAGATTGGTTCAGCCTCAAAGAGTTGCAATAGAGAGAATAGCTAGGGAATGGGCTATGTAACAGAAACTGAAGGTGATCGTTTTCCTCTTTCCAATATTTAAATGGAGAATCGATTCCCGGCTGGGTCACTGTCTGTGCGGAGTCTGCAGGTCCTCCCCGTGTGTGCGTGGGTTTCCTCCGGGTGCTCCGGTTTCCTCCCACAGTCCAAAGATGTGCGGGTTAGGTGGATTGGCCATGCTAAATTGCCCGTAGTGTCCTAAAAAGTAAGGTTAAGGGGGGGGGGGGTTGTTGGGTTACGGGTATAGGGTGGATACGTGGGTTTGAGTAGGCAGATCATTGCTCGGCACAACATCGAGGGCCGAAGGGCCTGTTCTGTGCTGTACTGTTCTATGTTCTAACATTTATGCTTATTCAGTACTGAGTCAGACAATTCGGGACGTTTTCTGTCTTGGAGGGACACTTGGAGATGATAGCGTTCATGTATATCTGGTGCTCTGGTAGTTCTCGGTCGTGGAGGTTAAGGGTTTTGGACATTAGATGAAATCTCTGATCGAGTATAAGATAGATAAAATCCTCTCCTTAAAGCCTTCCGCCCCCATTTTCCTCTTTTTCACTCTCCCTCTTCTGCCCCCGAGTCTTGTGTTAGCCCAGACCAGTGGCAGCTTCACTTCCCTGAAGAACATTAGTGAACCAGTTTGGTTTTGATGACAAGCCAGCAGTTTTCATGGTCACTTTTCTCTCCCTCGTGCCAGCCCCCAGATGACCAGATTCATTCAGCTCACTTTTACAACTTGTCTTTGTGTTTTTGTGGGTTCTCTCTCACTCCCTTTTATCTGTTTCAAATCAATCACACAAGAGTGTTAGAAGAGGAAGATTTGCAGTCGGGAAACTTGAACCTCACATCAGGATCTGGCAGAGTCGCCCAATTCATCGTAAGATCAATATCATCAGATTTTGAATATGGAAGGAAAAAGCACCGTTAACAGTGGACAGAAACCATACACGGGCTCTGAGTGTGGACAAGGCTACAAACGATCATCTGGCCTGTTGAAACACAGGCACATTCACACTGGACGGAGACCATATACATGTGGGGACTGTGGGAAGATATTCAGATACCCATCTGAACTAGAAGCTCATCGGGGCAATCACACTGGAGAGAGGCAGTTCACCTGTCCCGTGTGTGGGATGGGATTCACTCATTCATCCAACCTGCTGAATCACCAGAGAGTTCACACCGGGGAGAGGCCATTCCTCTGCTCTGACTGTGGGATGGGATTAACTCATTCATCCAACCTGCTAACACACCGGCGAGTTCACACTGGGGAGAAGCCGTTCACTTGCTCTGAGTGTGGGAAAAGATTCACTCTTATCTAGCCTGCGGAAACACCAGCACAGTCACACTGCGGAGAAGCCGTTCAACTGCTCCGAGTGTGGGGAAGGATTCACTCATTTATCCCAACTGCGGAAATACCAACGCCGGTCACACTGATAAGAAACCTGTTTGAATGCTCACCTCCAGGAAGTTTATAGAAATCCGGGAGAACTAATATCCCATCAACGTAATCACACCGACAAGAGAACGTCCAGGTGCTCTCATACAGGACTGGGTTCAGGCGATCATCTCAACTCGCTGTACACAGTGTGCAGATGCTGGAGAGAGGCTGTTCACCTGCTCAGTGTGTCGGGAGGAATTTATTTGTTTGTCCAATCTGTTGACACATCAGTGAGTTCACATGTAATTACTGTGATTGGATTCTGCTGTGAATAACATCCAGGACGGGATTGTGTCAATGGGTCTGTTTCTGCTGATGCTAATATACTCCTCCAGCTCACTGAGGGGTTAATATTCTGAATAAAGAATAAATGAATTAGCTTTCTGTTAAACATAGTGTGACAAGTCTTTTTAATGTCTCCAACATAAGTTTGAAGTGCGGTCCCTCTCCTGCCTCCTCCATCTTCACCTCCAGGTATGAGGAGCTCGTGGAGCTTCTTTGTCACTGAGATTGAATCTGATCAGCTGCTACCCACTGGGTCAAACTGTCTGTAACCAGTCAGTCTGTAAACTGTATAAGGGCAGCACGGTAGCATTGTGGATAGCGCAATTGCTTCACAGCTCCAGGGTCCCAGGTTCGATTCCGGCTTGGGTCATTGTCTGTGCGGAGTCTGCACATCCTCCCCGTGTGTGCGTGGGTTTCCTCCGGGTGCTCCGGTTTCCTCCCACAGTCCAAAGATGTGCAGGTTAGGTGGATTGGCCATGATAAATTGCCCTGAGTGTCCAAAATTGCCCTTAGTGTTGGGTGGGGTTACTGGGTTATGGGGATAGGGTGGAGGTGTTGACCTTGGGTAGGGTGCTCTTTCCAAGAGCCGGTGCAGACTCGATGGGCCGAATGGCCTCCTTCTGCATTGTAAATTCTATGTCTACGTAAACATCATCCTTCCCTGAGCCTTGACCAGCCATCTTTCTCTAGTTTCTCTCCTCTTACCCTCTCAGAGCTCACCTTGTCCATGAGACCCACCTCATGCTCCCGTGACAATATCCTCACTAAATTGCTGACCACACACGTTCCCCATGTGAGCTAATTGTTAGGACGGCACGGCAACGCAGTTGTTAGAACTGCTGTCTCACGGTGCTGAGATCCCAGGTTCGATCCCGGCTCTGGGTCACTGTCAGTGTGGAGTTTGCACATTCTCCCCGTGTTTGTGTGGGTTGCGCTCCCACAACCAAAAGATGTGCTGAGTAGGTGGATCGGCCATGAATTGGGTACTCTAATTTTTTGTTTAATGAGCTAATTGCTTTCACTCTTCTCTCACTTCACTTCCTGTTTCAGTCTGCAAAACTGCCAACATCACCCCCTCCTTAATGAACCAGCCCTTGACCCCCACCCTTTGTGCAAACTACCTCCCCATCTTCAACCTCCCTTTCCTCTTCAAAATCATTAAATATCTTGGAAATTGCAGTCTGAGAGAAAACGTGCATTAAAAAACAAACAGCGCAATCCGTTTAAATAACAGTGCTCCCGAGATTTTTGTTTTTGTTTCAGTGCCTCCCCATTTTCATTCCGAGGGCCTTTCTTAGGAGGGTGAACAGCAGCATTCTGGGATTTGCTTGGGCACACGGGACTCCGAGGGTAAGGAGGGTCTTTTTGGAGCGGGGCAAGGATAGAGGGGGGCTGGCGCTGCCCAACCTCTCTGTGTACTATTGGGTGACTAATGTCTCAATGGTACGTAAGTGGGTAATGGATGGGGAAGGGGCAGCATGGAAACGGATGGAGAGGGCGTCCTGTGGAGGCACGAGCCTGAAGGCACTGGTAACGGCGCCGTTGCCGCTCCCTCCAACGAGGTACATTACGAGCCTGGTGGTGGCGGCTACCCTCAAAATGTGGGGGCAGTGGAGGCGGCACAGGGGAGAAGTGCGGGGGCTCGGTGGAGGCCCCGCTGCGGGAGAACCACCGGTTTGTCCCAGGGAACATTGATGGTGGGTTCCTGGGGTGGCACAGGGCGGGCATTAGGAAATTGGGAGACCTGTTCATTGACAGGAGGTTTGCGAGCCTGGGTGAACTGGAGGAGAAGTTTGAGCTCCCCCCGGGGAATATGTTCAGGTACCTTCAGGTCAAGGTGTTTGCTAGGCGGCAGGTGGAGGGGTTCCCTTCGCTGCCCCCGTGGGGGGTAAGGGATAGGGTGCTTTCGGGGGTGTGGGTCGGGGATGGGAAGGTGTCTGACATCTACCAGGAGATGGAGGAGGCGTCGGTAGAGGAGCTGATGACTAAGTGGGAAGTGGAGCTGGGGGAGCAGATTGAGGAGGGGACATGGGCGGACGCCCTGGAGAGGGTGAACTCCTCTTCATGTGCGAGGCTTAGCCTCATCCAGTTCAAGGTACTGCACAGGGCTCATATGTCCGGGACAAGGATGAGCAAGTTTTCTGGGGGTGAGGACAAGTGCATTAGGTGTTCGGGGAGCCCAGCGAACCATGCCCATATGTTTTGGGCATGCCCGGCACTGGGGGAATTCTGGCAGGGGGTGGCGAGGACGGTGTCGAGGGTAGTAGGGTCCAGGGTCAAGCCAGGCTGGGGACTCGCGATATTTGGGGTTAGGGTGGAGCCGGGAGTGCAGGAGGCAAAAGAGGCCGATATTTTGGCCTTTGCGTCCCTAGTAGCCCGGCGGAGGACCTTGCTGCAGTGGAAAGATGCAAGACCCCCGAGCGTGGAGACCTGGATCAATGACATGGCGGGATTCATTAAGCTGGAGAGGGTCAAATTTGCCCTGAGGGGGTCGGTACAAGGGTTCTTTAGGAAGTGGCAGCCTTTCCTCGACTTTCTGGCTCAATGATAAGGAACTAGGTCAGCAGCAACCCGGGGGGGGGGGGGTGGGGGGGGGGGGGGGGGGGGCGGTTTCAGGGGGGTATTGTTTAAGTTAATTTGCTTATTTTATTGTTTATTGGGGGTGGGGGGGGGGGGGGGGGGGTTTGTTACATGCGTTGTTACGGGTGCCGGGGGGTGTTTATTATTGTTCTGTTGATATATATTTTTCAAAAAATTCCAATAAAAATTATTTTTTAAAAAAACAAAACAAACAGCAAAAGTTGTGATAAATTTATGAAAAGGAAAAGAGCAACTGGATTGGGCTCTGGTCCCTTAGCCAGCGAGACTGAGCCATCAATAATGGGAATGAAGGAAATGGCCGAGACTCTAAACAAACATTTGTAACTGTTTTCACCGTAAAAGACACAAAATATAGTCAGAGAAGCTTTACTGGGCTGTTTCCTGGGATGAAGGGATTGTCCTCTGAGGAAAAGGTGGGTCTGCACTCAGTGGAGTTTCAGAGAATGAGAGGTGATCTTATTGATACATAAGATTCTGAGGAGGCTCGAAAGGGTCCCTTCTGAGATGTTTCCCCCTCGTGTGGAAATTTCAAACTGGAGACTCGGTTTAAACATAAATAGCCTCCCGTTTAAAAGTGAGGCGAGGAGGAATTTCTTCTCCCATTCGTTTTTGGAATTATCTTTCCACAGAGGGCAGTGACGGCTCTGTCACTGAACATACTCAAGGCTGAGTTAAACAGACCTGATCAAAAGAGAGTCAAGTGTAATGGGAATGAGGCAGGAAAGTGGAGATATGGCCACAGTCAAACACAATCAGATCAGCCTTAATCTAATTGAATGGCTGAGCTGCTGAACAGGCAACATAACTTCTACTTCTTACAACCTTCTGAAAAGAAAGGTCCTGCAGTTTGTTTCAATAATTTCCCCGTTTTAATTGTGTATCACCATCAGTAAAGTACATGATCTGGAATATCCATAAGAATACAATCCTGGCAATTATTTAACAGATGATTGATTCAGTCATTTCACCGTCTGAGGAATCAGTGAGCTCACGTAACACGGGCGTCAATATTGCAGTGATCACTGCTCTGTGGGGCACTCTCGATTCTCCACTAATATCCAATCTCCTGTTATGAAAAAGATGAAAGATGAAAAATCGCTTATTGTCACGAGTAGGCTTCAAATGAAGTTACTGTGAAAAGCCCCTAGTCGCCACATTCTGGCACCTGTTCGGGGAGGCTGTTACGGGAATTGAACCGTGCTGCTGGCCTGCTTGGTTTGCTTTCAAAGCCAGCGATTTAGCCCTGTGCCAAACAGCCCCTGGTGGATTGTAGAGTGTCCATCAATTTGGGATTCTGTATTTAGTTCCTAATTTTATTGATTGACCCTCTAACCCCAGTCTCCATGCCATCACACCAAATTAATAATTAAAACTAATTGAGACTTAAAATGGAGATGTGTATACCCAGCATTCCCTGCAGTGATGAATGTCCCACATCTGCACCATGGGAGGCTAATGTGCAACAGCACGGTTCATTCTTCTTCATCACAAGCTGAGTAATGGTGAAGGAGAGATGCTTTTTTTTCTCCCATTTGAATCTGCTAAGTGGTGTCAGAGACAGCGATATGGAGGAATGATGGAGCAGGAGATGGGCGCAGAAGGTTCAGTAACACTTAGCATTGGCAGCAAATCTGGAATAATACCCTGCGGACTTGATGTTCGCAACTCCAGGGCTCCTCCAGATCAGGGTCAGGTTCATAGAATTTACAGTGCAGAAGGAGGCCATTCGGCCCATCGAGTCTGCACCGGCTCCTGGAAAGAGCACCCTACCCAAGGTTAACACCTCCACCCTATCCCTATAACCCAGTAACCCCACCCAACACTAAGGGCAATTTTGGACACTAAGGGCAATTTATTTATCATGTCCAATCCACCTAACTTGCACATCTTTGGACTGTGGGAGGAAACCGGAGCACCCGGAGGAAACCCACGCACACACTGGGAGGATGTGCAGACTCCGCACAGACAGTGACCCAAGCCGGAATCGAACCTGGGACCCTGGAGCTGTGAAGTGATTGTGCTATCCACAATGCTACCGTGCTGCCCTTAAAGGTTAATGGCAACTATTTTGTTTCAACAGGAAGCAGACCACATGTGTGGCCATCTTCGTGACACAACATAGGGCGGGGTTTCAGGTCCCAGAGACCAGGAAGGAAAATTATTTAGTCATTGATTTTATTGTCAGTCTGCAGATAGGAGCTGGAGAATTGCACCCAGACAGACGGGTGGCAGGGAGTAAACTGAGAGTGGTGGAACAAAATAGTGGAGATAGTGAAATAAACACAGAATATGCTGGAAAATCTCAGTCGGGCTGATAGTATCTGTGGAGAGAAAGAGAGTTCTGAGTCTAATGTGACCCTTCACATGAAGAAGAATGAGAGAGGACGGTTGGTCCTCCAACCAATCAGAGTGTTTCATGGGTGGGGCTGAGCCAGAACTCCCTCATTGGCTGAGCATGGACATTGCCACACATTGTGCTGAATAAAGGTGGTGACCGTTAACCTGGGTGTCACCGGGAAAACGCTGCCGCCGGTTTACACCCAGGAAGAGGAACTTCGGATTTTCAATAAAACAGGAATTCCTGGAAACGCGCTGTAGCTCCTTCTGTACCTGGAGATCCAATGTCTGTTCTAGATTTGTTCCAGCGGTTAGCAGACTCCTGTGAACTCCATCATCTGGTATTTTAATGCTGACTTGCACAAATTTATTTTAAATCGGTTTATTTTAAACCCAGCCTCAAAGTCATTGATTCAAGACTGACACACAAAGCTGCTACATGATCACTGAATAGTTATCACATGTATTTTTCAGCTGGGAAAAGTAAACCTGCTGTTTCACCTTCAGCCAGAAAAAGGTCAGAGTTTTACACCAATCTCTGATCTGACAGCACATTTCCAGCATTCACCGTTGTTCTTCCTGACTCTGAACACAATTGTAAAGGAGCTTCTGTTCCGTGCCTCGAAGCTCGGAACCATGGAAGAGAGCGGCTGAGACATATTTCTTACACGCCTCAGGATTAACCCACACAGGGACTTTGCTGTCAGTGAAGAGAGGTGAGAAAGACCAAAGTGTTGTTTGTCCCTCTCAGTGTGACCCTGAAGGACTGTGTCCAGGCTGAAGTTCTGTTCCTGCCGTGTGATCCACCCCCAGATTGTCCTTTCTGAGCTCCAGACAGGTGATGTTCAACACTCAAGCAGGAAAGAGAAAAATCTACAACAATGTGTTTAAAACAAAGCTGATTTATCTCACATTTATGCAGAATATTAAACTCCAGCACAATTACAGGGATTATTAGCACCAGCAGAAGCAAACTCCAAAGGATCGGACTTTACTAACATCAGCAGGAGCAGATTGTGAAAAGATTTGTTGGGTTCACTTCAGTTGATAGTTTCAAAATCACTGGTTTTATTGTGACTATCATTTTGTATGCTGAATCAATATGTCCTTAAGCATTTTCTGCTAAAATTGATGGAAGCCATTTTAACAAAAACTAAACCAGTATAATTGGAAACTAACCAGATCAATGAAACAGACAGCCTTAATCGTGAAACAATTAAACAATAAGTAATTCATGAACAGATATGTTGGAACGGTAATTTGGAACACAAGTTTATAACTTTTACAATTATGAACATGTTATTAACACTTCATTAATACAGACTCTTAAAGTGCTGTGGGACTTAAGATTCTTGTGTACTTAAAAAGTGATAACATAACTTAGTTGAAGGAACATGTCTTAAATGTAAATGACAGACAGCTATGTTAAATAATCATTGGTTGTCACTCAGCCTCCCTCAAGATAAGAGATAAAGCTGAGAAGAAGTATTGTCTTAAAGCTGAGACAACATGCGGAATTAGCTAAAACCAAAGGACTCTTTTATTTCATTATAGACAAGCTATAGACCAACTGGCTATTTTCCAAACAATTGGCTACAGTGGACTTTCAACATTTTAATGTGCAATGATTTGAGGATTTCAGGAATATTGGCTTCTAAATATTGGGTCAAGTTAGAAGTTCAAAGCCTGGAATACAGTATGTTTTGCTGCAGTGCTCATGGTTTCAAAAAGGATTTTGTTTTGCTTCTTGGAAAAAGCGTGTGAGATTGGCCAGAATAATGTGGATTGACTGGGGAGGTCCCTGGGGAGTTAATGTACTTTTTCAGCCTGCAGAGGTCATTCTTTTTTCAGTTTGGGGAGATGAGGTCATTGCTGCGTGAGGCCAGGAAAGGCAGAGAGGCAAACGTGGAGAAGTTTGAGAGAGAGGAGTTGAATCCTGATCTGCCTGATTCTGTGTCCACAATTCTTTCCATGGTGGATAGTTTTATTTTAAAGAGCAGAGCAGACTTTTCTGATGACAAGGAAGAGGCTGAAACCACCTGGTTGAAGCAGCTATTTGAAGATATTCAGCCACAGTCCAAAGGGGTGTCAACTGGAGCCAAATCTGTTTACAAAGCAAGTATTATTCTCTGCCCTGCTAATTTTTAGATGGATTAAGAGCTGTATGTTTCTTTTCTTGTTGTTTAATAGGAAATTGTATAGTTGTGTTAAGGGGTAATTGGAAACTCTTTTTTTTGGGTGTGAAGTTAGAGGTTTAATATACGGGTGGCAGGGAAGCACAGTGGTTAGCACTGCTGCTTCACAGCGCCAGGGTCCCAGGTTTGATTCCCAGCTTGATCACTGTCTGTGCGGAGTCAACACCTTCTTTCCCATGTCTGCGTGGGTTTCCTCCAGGTACTCCGGTTTCTTCCCACAAGTCCCGAAATATTTGCTGTTAGGTGAAGTGGATATTCTGAATTCTCCCTCTGTGTACCTGAACAGGCTCCGAAATATGGCGACGAGGGTATTTTCACAGTCACTTCATTGCAGTGTTAACGTAAGCCTAATTGGGACAATAAAGATTATTATTGCATTCATAATAAAGTTTTGTTTTAAAAATAACCAAACCCTATTTCTTCACTCCTGGGGCGAACCATTGTTCTGTAGTGTTACAAATAAACTAAAATATTGGGGTTTGGGCCATTGTTGGGGTTTAGGTCATTGTGGGGGTTTGGATCATTGTGGGGGTTGGGGCCATTGTTGGGGTTTGGGCCATTGTTGGGGTTTGGGTTATTGTTGGGGTTTGGGTTATTGTTGGGGTTTGGGTTATTGTTGGGGTTAGGGCCATTGTTGGGGTTTGGGTCATTGTTGGGGTTTGGGCCATTGTTGGGGTTTGGGTCATTGTTGGGGTTTGGGTTATTGTTGGGGTTTGGGCCATTGTTGGGGTTTGGGTCATTGTTGGGGATTGGATTGTTGGGGTTTGGGTCATTGTTGGGGTTTAGGTCATTGTTGGGGGTTGGGCCATTGTTGGGGGTTGGGCCATTGTTGGGGTTTGGGTCATTGGTGGGGTTTGGGTCATTGTTGGGGTTTGGATCATTGTTGGGGTTTGGGTCATTGTTGTGGTTTGGGTTATTGTTGGGGTTTGGGCCATTGTTGGGGTTTGGGTCATTTAGAATATTTAGAACATTTAGAACATTGGGGTTTGGGTCATTGTTGGGGTTTGGGTCATTTAGAATATTTAGAACATTGGGGTTTGGGTCATTGTTGGGGTTTGGGCCATTGTTGGGATTTGGGTTATTGTTGGGGTTTGGGCCATTGTTGGGGTTTGGGTCATTTAGAATATTTAGAATATTTAGAACATTGGGGTTTGGGTCATTGTTGGGGTTTGGGCCATTGTTGGGATTTGGGTTATTGTTGGGGTTTGGGCCATTGTTGGGGTTTGGGTCATTTAGAATATTTAGAACATTTAGAACATTGGGGTTTGGGTCATTGTTGGGGGTTGGGCCATTGTTGGGGTTTGGGTTATTGTTGGGGTTTGGGCCATTGTTGGGGTTTGGGTCATTTAGAATATTTAGAACATTGGGGTTTGGGTCATTGTTGGGGTTTGGGCCATTGTTGGGGTTTGGGTCATTGTTGGGGTTTGGGTCATTGTTGGGGTTTGGGTCATTGTTGGGGTTTGGGTCATTGTTGGGGTTTGGGCCATTGTTGGGGTTTGGGTCATTGTTGGGGTTTGGGTCATTGTTGGGGTTTGGGCCACTGTTGGGGTTTGGGTCATTGTTGGGGTTTGGGTCATTGTTGGGGTTTGGGTCATTGTTGGGGTTTGGGTCATTGTTGTGGTTTGGGTTATTGTTGGGGTTTGGGCCATTGTTGGGGTTTGGGTCATTGTTGGGGTTTGGGTCATTGTTGTGGTTTGGGTTATTGTTGGGGTTTGGGTCATTGTTGGGGTTTGGGTCATTGTTGTGGTTTGGGTTATTGTTGGGGTTTGGGTCATTGTTGGGGTTTGGGCCATTGTTGGGGTTTGGGTCATTGTTGGGGTTTGGGTCATTGTTGGGGTTTGGGCCATTGTTGGGGTTTGGGCCATTGTTGGGGTTTGGGCCATGGGTGGAGTTGGGTCTCAGACCTTCATTTAGGTCCTTGTGAGTGTTTTCAATGTTTGTTTGGGAGTTGTCACTTCTTGACTTGGTCTGAGAAGGATGGTGAGAAGTCTGCTTCATTGTTAAAGATAAACTCTTTACTCTTATGTTAATTCCAGCTAATTGCTGGGTTTTTTAAAATTTAGAATATCCAATTTTTTTTCAAATTAAGGAGCAATTTAGCACGGCCAATTTTCCCAACCTACACATCTTTAGGTTGTAGGGGTGAGACCCACACGAACATGGGGACAATGTGGAAACTACACAAGGACAGTGACCCTGGGCTGGAATCGAACCCAGATCCTGAGTGCTGTGAGGCAGCAGTGCTAAGAACCCAGATCCTCAGCACTGTGAGGCAGCAGTGCTAAGAACCCCGATCCACAGCGCTGTGAGGCAACAGTGCTAAGAACCCTGATCCTCAGCACTATGAGGCAGCAGTGCTAAGATCCCCGATCCTTAGCGTTGTGAGGCAGCAGTGCTAAGAACCCAGATCCTCAGCGCTGTGAGGCAGCAGTGCTAAGAACCCAGATCCTCAGCGCTGATGGGCAGCAGTGCTAAGAACCCCGATCCTCAGCGCTGTGAGGCAACAGTGCTAAGAACTCTGTTCCTCAGCGCTGTGAGGCAACAGTGCTAAGAACTCTGTTCCTCAGCGCTGAGGCAGCAGTGCTAAGAACCCAGATCCTCAGCGCTGTGAGGCAGCAGTGCTAAGAACCCCGATCCTTAGCGTTGTGAGGCAGCAGTGCTAAGAACCCCGATCCTCAGCGCTGTGAGGCAGCAGTTCTAAGAACTCTGATCCTCAGCGCTGTGAGGCAGCAGTGCTAAGAACCCCGATCCTTAGCGTTGTGAGGCAGCAGTGCTAAGAACCCCGATCCTTAGCGTTGTGAGGCAGCAGTGCTAAGAACCCCGATCCTTAAGCGTTGTGAGGCAGCAGTGCTAAGAACCCTGATCCTCAGCGCTGTGAGGCAGCAGTGCTAAGAACCCCGATCCTTAGCGTTGTGAGGCAGCAGTGCTAAGAACCCCGATCCTTAGCGTTGTGAGGCAGCAGTGCTAAGAACCCCGATCCTTAAGCGTTGTGAGGCAGCAGTGCTAAGAACCCTGATCCTCAGCGCTGTGAGGCAGCAGTGCTAAGAACCCCGATCCTTAGCGTTGTGAGGCAGCAGTGCTAAGAACCCCGACCCTTAGCGCTGTGAGGCAGCAGTGCTAACCACCGTGCCGCTGCTGCAAATTGACACTTTTTGTCCTTTCTGACCTGTGAATTATTTAATGGTTAATAAACTTTCTGAATTCACTATTTAAAGTGATATTTCTTGTCAAATGGTCAAGTCTGTAGAACTTGATGTGATTTGCAATTGGGGCAAATTAGTGAACCCCATAAATCTTTGTTCAGATGAACCAAAAATCTTATACTTGTTTGCAAAAACTCCCCAATTGTCAATCACATCAGGGTCTACAGACTTGACCAGTTGGCAAGAATGAACACTTTAAACAGCGAATTCAGGTTAATGAACTAATAAGTCAGAAAGATAAATGTCAATTAACAGTAATTTGTTTTTTAAATTTAGAGTACCCAATTCATTTTTTCCAATTAAGGGGCAATTTAGTGTGGCCAATCCACCTACCCTGCACATCTTTGGGTTGTGGGGGCGAAATCCATGCAAACACGGGGAGAATGTGCAAACTCCACACGGACAGTGACCCAGAGCCGGGATTGAACCTGGGACCTTGCCGCCCCCGTAGTTCGCAGTAATTAACAGAAGAAGAGAAAGCTGAGCTTTTAATAATTGAACAGACTTCTCGCCTCGCTTTCAGTCCAGGACATGAAGCGAAGGCTTCGACAGAATGGTTAACACATTAACCCCCACTGTCCCGCCCACCAAACATAGCCTCTCAAGACTCTACTTTTACTCATTAAAAATGTCAAAAGCTCGTCTTAGTCAATTGTTGGAAAATAGCCAACTGATCTGCAATTTGTCAATAATGAAATAGGAGCTAACCCATTGTGCTTTTTTTTAACTAATTACACACATTGTCTGAACTTTGATTCAATGGCTTTAGCGCAGAACGGTGATGCAGTGGTTAGCACTGCTGCTTGACGGCACTGAGGACCCGGGATCGATCCCGGCCCTGGGTCACTGTCCGTGTGGAGTTTGCCCCCCTGTCTGCATGGGTCTCACTCCCACAACCGAAAGATGTGCAGGGTAGGTGGATTGGCCACACTAAATTGCCCCTTAATTGGGAAAAGAAAAGACACTGGCTTCTCTTAAACTACTGTCCAATAATCAGTGGTTAACATAAATGTCTGCCACTTATTTATTTATTAAAATTTAGAGTACCCAATTCTTCTTTTTCCAATTAACAGGCAATTTATCCTGGCCAATCCACCTAGCCGGCACATCTTTGGGTTATGGGGGCGAAACCCACGTAAACACGGGGAGAATGTGCAAACTCCAAATGGACAGTGACCCAGGGTCCGGGTTGAACCTGGGTCCTCGGCGCTGTGAGGCAGCAGTGCTAACCACTGCACCAGCGTGCTGCCCACGAATGTTTCCCATTTACAACTAAGACATCCTGAATAATAGCCTTTTCAAGGATTTGGTCAAGGTTAAAGTTGATGTTATCTTTCCAGCCTGTCTGAAAAGGCAGCATTTAACGATTCTCATGGCTCACAATAATTGTATAAAAATCACACAAAGTATTTATAATTATAAAAGTTATAAATTTGTGTTCCAATTTACATCAGCCTTACAATACATCGATTAAATAATTACTTTTTTAAAAAATTGTTTCACAATTAAGGATGCCCATTTAACTTAGTTATGGACATTCTGTGCTGTACAATTCTAATTCTAATTCTAAAAATTCTAAAAAAACTTATCTGGCTGATTTCCGATATTGCTGGAATAGGTTTAGTTTTTTAAATGGTTTCTGCCAATTTAGCACAAAATGCGAAGTAAGATACCAATTTGGACTACTAAATTATAGTCGAATATAAAATTATTGATTTTGGGGCGGCATGATGGCGCAGTGGTTAGCACTGCTGTGTCACGATCCCGACCCTGGGTCACTGTCCGTGTTGAGTTTGCACATTCTCTCTCATTGTTGCGTGGGTCTCACCCTCACAAACCGAAAGATGTGCAGGATAGATAGATTGGCCACGCTAAATTGCACATTAATTAGAAAAAAAGAATTGGGTACACTAAATTTTGAAACTACAAACAAGTTCCCAACCAACATGGAGCAGTTGTGGCTGTGATTCTCAGAAAAAGCCAACCATGGTCATTACTTGTGCATTCGCTGGTGTGTCCGCAGGTTGGATGAAGTAATGAATGCCTTCCCACATTCGGTGCAGGTAAATGGTCTCTCCCCGGTGTGAACTCGCTGGTGCGTCCGCAGTGTGGATGACTGACTAAATCCCTTCCCACAGTCGGTGCAGGTGAAAGGTCTCTCCTCAGTATGAACTCGCTGGTGTGTCCGCAGTGTGGATAATTGAGTGAATCTCTTCCCACACACAGAGCAGGTGAATGGCCTCTCCCCAGTGTGAATTCGCTGATGTGCAGTGAGTTGTTCTGATCCCCTGAACCCAGTCCCACACTGAGAACATCTGAACGGTCTCTCATCAGTGTGAACTCGTTGATGGCGCATCAGTTCTGCAGAACTTTTATAGCACTTCTTGCAGTCTGGGCATTTGAAAGGTCTCTCCCCAGTGTGAACTCTCTGGTGTTTGAGCAGGGTGGATGAATCACTGAATCCCTTCCCGCACTCAGAGCAGATGAATGGCCTCTCCCCAGTGTGAATTCGCTGGTGTGCCCGCAGTGTGGATGACTGAGTGAATCCCTTCCCACACACAGGGCAGGTGAACGGCCTCTCCCCAGTGTGAATTCGCTGGTGTTCAGTGAGTTGTTCTGACCCCCTGAACCCAATCCCACAGTGGAAACATCTGAACGGTTTCTCATCAGTGTGAACTCGTTGATGGCGCACAAGTTTTGCAGAAATTTTAAAGCCTTTCCCGCAATCCAGGCATTTAAATGGTCTCTGATCAGTGTGAACGGACTGGTGTTGCAGCAACCCTGAAGACCGAGTGAATCCCTTCCCACACTGGGAGCAAGTGAACAGCCTCTCCCCAGAGTGAATTCGCTGGTGTGTCAGCAGCCCTGATGATCGAGTGAATCCCTTCCCACATTTGGGGCAGGTAACTGGTCGCTCCCCACTGTGAACTCGCCGAAGAGTTTCCAGCTCAGACGGGGATCTGAATCCTTCCTCACAGTCCCCAGATTTCCATGTTTTCTCCCCACTGAGAATGGTGCTTTTTCCTTCCATGTTCAAAATGCACCAATATTCAGGTTCCAATTAATTGGGAGATTCCGTCGGATCTTGATGTGCTGCTTGGCTTTTGTTTCCCACTGAAAAACCTGAAATTTGATTTAAAACAGAGTGAGAGAGAACCCACAAAAACAGAAAGGCAGTTTGTAAAATTTAGCTGAATTAATCTGGTCATTTGTGGGACCGACACGAGAAAAAAGTGACCATGAAAACCAGGAAGTGGTGCTCCGGTTTCCTCCGGGATTGGCCATGCTAAATTGCCATAGGTTAGGTGGGGTTAAGGGGCAGAGCCTGGGATTGGCCTAGGTCGGATGCTGTTTCAGAGAGTCGGTATAGACTCGATGGGCCGAATGGCCTATTCTGCATTGTCGAGGTTCCATGATCCTTTAATGTCAATTGCCCCCAATAAAGATGGCGACCGTACATGCGGCTCTCAGCACCGTGCCCGGTGCAAAATGACGCTGCACATGCGCCCTGCTGCACATTGCCCCCTATAAAGATGGCGGCCTCGCTGCCCATTGTTCGTTCCAGATTCCGGCTGCAAAACCGGTCCCAGCGCAGGGCCTCGAGCTTCTAATTTGAGGTTTGAAGCCAACGACCGATTTTTATGAAATCTTCTCTTCTTGCACCGGGTATTTATTATACATCCTGTCTCACCCACCGGCTCCATTCAACCTCACTCACCCGCTGTCTCCAATCAGTTTCTGCTCTTTCTGCGGCTCCGTCACCACCCCGTCCACCGACTATCCAACACCCGCACTGCGCATGCCCCAGCATGAGCGGCAGTGCGCCTGCGCGATGGTCTCCTGTACTGAACACAGTAAGAAGTCTTACAACACCAGGTTAAAGTCCAACAGGTTTGTTTCAAACACGAGCTTTCGGAGCACGGCTCCTTCTTCAGGTGAAGAAGGAGCCGTGCTCCGAAAGCTCGTGTTTGAAACAAACCTGTTTGACTTTAACCTGGTGTTGTAAGACTTCTTACTGTGCTCACCCCAGTCCAACGCCGGCATCTCCACATCCTGTACTGAAGATAGGGCATATTCTCCCTCTCGGTGAATGCTGGGTAACCTCATCGCCATGGGTAAGTTACACTCTCCAATGCTCTAATATCTTTTCTGGTCCGATTAAGATTTAAACCATGTATACAAAGTCAACTGATACATCATCCAATGGATCTGCTCCATAGTTCTGCCCCGGACTTGATTAAAAGTAGAAAAAAAACTAAAGTCAGATGTGGAATCTCAGTAGGTTGTGTGAACAAGAGTCTCTTTTACATAGAACATACAGTGCAGAAGGAGGCCATTCGGCCCATAGAGTCTGCACCGACCCACTGAAGCCCTCACTTAACCCTATCCCCGAAACACAATAACCCCTCCTAACCTTTTTGGTCACTGAGGGCAATTTTTTATCATGGCCAATCCACCTAACCTGCACGTCTTTTGACTGTGGGAAGAAACCGGAGCACCCGGAGGAAACCCACGCAGACGCGGGGAGAACGTGCAGACTCCGCACAGACAGTGACCCAGTAGGGAATCGAACCTGGGATCCTGGCACTGTGAAGCCACACTGAGGGAGAATCCAGAATGTCACCTTTAACAAGTACGTCTTTCGGGACTTGTAAGAGGAAACCGGAGCACCCGGAGGAAACCCACGCATTGTCAAACACATGAATAACTTCTGTACCTTCTGCCAACTTGTTAATCATAGCTCCTATGTTTAACTCGAAATCATTGATTTATACCACAAAACTGTGGAACCCCACATGAAATAGGCATCCAAATAAATTTCAGTTCTGAATGTGATTAACAGCGACAATAACAGCAGAATCCAAACACTGATTTCGCCTGTGAACCTGCTGGTGTCTGAGCAGGTTGTTTGACTGAGCAAATGTCTTCCCACATGCGGGGCAGTTGAATGGCCTCTCCCCAGTCTGAACTTGCAGGTGTTTCAGCAGATTCTGTTTACTTTCAAATCCCATCTCACAGTGCGAATATTTAAATGGTCTCTGATCAGTGTGAACAAGTTGGTGTATCAGAAGATTTGATGAATCAATGAATTCCTGTCCACACACACAGCAGGTGAACGGTCTCTCCCCAGTGTAAACTTGATGGTGTTTCAGACTAACTGAGTGAATCCCTTCCCACAGATCGAGCAGGTGAATAGCCTCCCCCAGTGTGAGTGTGTTGGTGTTTCAGAAGTTCCCATTTGTTTAAATGTTTTCTCACAGTCAGAACAATTAAATAGTCTCTGATCAGTATGAACACATTCGTGCGTCAGGACGTGGGATGACTGAATGAATCCCTTCCCACACATGGAGCAGGTGAATGGCCTCTCCCCAGTGTGAGTGCGTTGGTGCAACAGTAAATCTTTTCTGCTGCCTCGTGCTAATACATCCATTTGTTTCCAAATGGGAGTAGATCCTGTCTCGAAGAATTCTCTCCAGTAATTTCCCTACCACTGACGTAAGGCTCACTGGCCTGTAGTTCCCTGGATTATCCTTGCTACCCTTCCTAAACAAAGGAACAACATTGGCTATTCTCCAGTCCTCCGGGACGACACCTGATGACAGTGAGGATCCAAAGATTTCTGTCAAGGCCTCAGCAATTTCCTCCGGAACCTCCTTCAGTATTCTGCGGTAGATCCATCAGGCCCTGGGGACTTATCCACCTTAATATTTTTCAAGACATCCAACATCTCGTCATTTTGGATCTCAATGTGACCCAGGCTATCTACACACCCTTCTCCACACTCAACATCCACCAATTCCTTATCTTTGGTGAATACTGATGCAAAGTATTCATTTAGTACCTCGCCCATTTCCTCTGGCTCCACACATAGATTCCCTTGCCTGTCCTTCAGTGGGCCAACTCTTTCCCTGGCTACCCTCTTGCTTTTTATGTATGTGTAAAAAGCCTTGGGATTTTCCTTAACCCTATTTGCCAATGATTTTTCGTGACCCCTTTTAGCCCTCCTGACTCCTTGTTTAAAGTAACGGCTAAGCACTGGGCTTCTGTGCCACCTATGTTTATTCCTGGCTCCTAGTTTTCAACTTTTTCAAGTGACAGCATCCCCCACCTCTCCCCTCTCCAACCCACAGATCACTTTAAAGCTTTGTGTGAGGTCACGATTAAGTGACTTGTTTTCTCAAGAAAGTAAGTCCCAATCTGTTTATTTTTTGCCCGATAGCTGTAATCTCTGTTTGCAAAAATCATCACTGCATCCAGGTTAGAAATTAATGGGACGAACCTTTCTTTGAGCCTGCGCGGGTGATTCTGTGAAGATCCGGCTCCCCGAGCCCCGCCCCTCATTCACTGATTGGTTGGAGGACCAGCCGCTCCCTTTGATCCTCCAACCAATCCCCTTCTCCTATTGTTCCAGAGCTGCCGTCAATCATTGCCTGGGCATTGTGAGGTGTCAGGTGAGAGGTCAGTGTCGGGGGGGCGGGTTTTACAAATCCCGAGTGCGCTCCAGAGCCGAATGTGAAAGAATGTTATTATTGATCAATCAGCGACTCAGCCTGAGCCTGTGGCCGCTCTCACCATCTGTAACCGTCACAATGCCCGGGTGATTGACGGCAGCTCCCGACCAATAGGACGAGGAGGGGTGGGACTGGAGGACCGACCGGGAGCGGCTGCTCCTCCAACCAATCGGAGTGAATGAGAGGCGGGGCCCGCTGTGATTGAAGCATGCGCAGTGTGGGTAAGGCTCAGGAGAAGGGAGTCTTTTTCATTTTCGAAATCGGTAATGAGTCTTTAACAATATGGAGGGAGCGAGAGATCGCGGAAGTGGGCGGAAATGTTGCGTAAAGCTGTTACAATCGGAAACCTCGAAATAGTTTAAGGGACCGAGCGGGGCTGCAGGTTCTCATATTCGGCTCGGGTTAACGGCCGCCATCTTTATTGGATGTGCATCAGGGCGCATGCGTTGGGCTGGGCTCAGGCAGAAGTCTGACAACAACAGGTTTATTTGGTATCGCGAGTTTTCAGAGTGTAGCTTGTTAATCAGGCAAATGAAGAGGAAGGTTACACAAGCACAGCGAATGATGAAAGATGACACTTCGAATGCTAGACTTTGCAGGTAATTAAGTCTTTACGGGTCCAGACGGTGCAACTGGAGAGAGGGTTAATCACATCTTAAAGAGGTGTGAATTGTCTCAAGCCAGGACAGTTGCAACAGATTAGTTATATTATTTAAAGTTTGTAATAAAGCAAATGTATTATTATTTCTTGTCTTGTAATATAAAATTGTAGCTCTGTTGTAGATTTCTAGTCATCACTTCCCTCAGAGGGTTGTTAGTCTTTGGATTTCTGTTTCTCTGGGACCAGTTGTATCTGGGGGTCATTGAATATATTGAAGTACAAGTTTGACAGATATTTTGTTGACAATGGAGTGAAGGGTTATGGGAAAAATAGAGTGAAAGCTGAGATGAGGAGGGATTTCTTCACTTGAGGATGTGGTGAAGCTTTGGAATTCTCTACCCCAGGGAATGTGCAGCCTCAGTCGCCAAGTATGTTCAAGACAAATATTGATAGGTTCCTAGATATTGAAGATATCGAGGGATATCGGGATTGTGTGGGAAACTGGTGCTCAGGTAGATTGGCCAAGGATCTCATTGAGTGGTTGAGCAGAGTTGGTGGGCCAAATGGCCTACTCTTGCTACTATTATAATTTCTATGTCCTGGTCAGGAAGCAGTGAGCGGAGGTTGAATCTGTCAATCAACATGACTCAGCACCTTCAGGAGAATTGGGAGGGTGAATATTAGATACAGCAGAGTGAGAATGGAGGGAGATTGTGTGTAATGGAGATTTACAGCTTCTGGAGAACGAGAGAGGAAATAATATTTCATCGGAACTAGGATTGTCTGTTCTGAATTTCTATCCTGTACTAACAAGGATGACTTTTGTAAATTGTTTTCAAAGGATATTGGAAGAGGAGGAATTACAGACAGAAATCTCAAACATCATGTCTCGATGTGACAAACTCACTCGATTCCTTCTGAACTAGATATCATCGAGCTCTGAATATCATCGGCGAGAAGGAGAAATGTTTGTCCAATCTGTCGGCTTCAAAAGATTTTAAATGTTAATGTGACTAGAAAAGCACCGAGACCCACACAAAACACACCCGAGTGAGAGTGTTCCATTGAACTGACTGTGCAAAGAGCTTTAACCAGTCGCACAGCCTGAAAAAACATCACACCATCGTGAGGAGAGACAGTGCACATGTGTGAAGACAAGGCTTCCACTGATTGTCCAATCTGGAAAGACACGAGATACCAACAACATGGAGAAACCGTGGAAATGTGCGGACTGTGGGAAGGGATACAGGTGCCCATCTGAGCTGGAGATTCATCGACGCAGTCACACAGGGGAGAGGCCGTTCACCTGCTCTCAGTGTGGGAAGGGATTCACTCGATTAGGTAACCTGCAGAGACATGAGTAGGTTCACACTGGGGAGATGCCTTTCACCTGCTCTCAGTGTGGAGAGTGATTCATTGATTCATCCACCCTGCGGAAACATCAGCGAATTCACACTGGGGAGAGGCCATTCACCTGTTCTCCGTGTGGGAAGATATTTATTCATTCATCCACTCTGCGAAAACATCAGCGAATTCACACTGGGGAGAGGCCGTTCACCTGCTCTCAATGTGGGAAGGGATGCATTGATTCATCCGCACTGTGGCAACATCAGCGAGTTCACACTGGGGAGAGGCCGTTCACCTGCTCTCAGTGTGGGAAGGGATTCATTTCTTCATCCACCCTGCGGAAACATCAGCGAGTTCACACTGAGGAGAGGCCATTCACCTGCTCTCAGTGTGGGCAGAGATTCCGTGCTTTATCCAACCTGCGGAAACATCAGCAATTTCACACTCGGGAGAGGCCATTCACCTGCTCTCAGTGAGGGGAAAGATTCAGTGATTTATCCAGTCTGCAAACACACCAGCCAGTTCACACTGGGGAGACATCATTCATCTGCGCTCAGTGTGGGGAGAGATTCATTACTTCATCCACCCTGCGGAAACATCAGCGAGTTCACACTGGGGAGAGGCCATTCACCTGCCCTCAGTGTGGGAAGGGATTCACTTGGTTATCTCACCTGCAGACACACCAGCGGGTTCACACTGGGGAGAGGCCATTCACCTGCTCCGTCTGTGGGAAGGGATTCACACAGTTATCCAGTCTGCAGACACACCAGCGAGTTCACACTGGGGAGAGGCCGTTCACCTGCTCTCAGCGTGGGAATGGATTCACCAGGTTATCCAGCCTGCGGAACCATGAGCGATTTCACACTGGGGAGACGTCATTCACTTGCTCTCAGTGTGGGGAGAGATTTGGGGATTTATCCAGCCTGCAGACACACCAACGTGTTCACACTGGGGAGAAGCCATTCACCTGCTCTCAGTGTGGGAAGGGATTTCTTGATTCATCCATCCTGCGGAAACATCAGCGAATTCACGCTGGGGAGAAGCCATTCACCTGCTCCCTCTGTGGGAATGGATTCACACAGTTATCCAGTCTGCAGACACACCAGCAAGTTCACACTGGGGAGAGACCATTCACCTGCTCTTAGTGTGGGAAGGGATTACATAGAAAATAGGAGCAGGATGAGGCCATTTGGCCCCTCGATCTGCTCCACCATTCATTATGATCATGGTTTACCATCTAACTCCATAGCCCAATCCCGCTTTCCTCTCCATATCCTTTGATCCCCTTCGCCCAAAGTGCTATATCTAAATGTTTCTTGAAAACATACAATGTATTGGCCTCAACTATTTCCTGTGGTAACAAGTTCCACAGCATCACCACTCTCTGGATGAAGACATTTCTCCTCATCTCTGTTTAAATGGTCTACCCCGTATTCTCAGACTGCGACCTCTGGTTCTGTACATTCCCACCATCGGGAAAATCTTTCCTGCATCTCCCCGGTCGAGCCCTGTCAGAATATTATAGGTTTCTCTTGAGATCTCTCATTCTTCTGAACTCCAGCGAATACAATCCTAACTGATTCACTCTGTTATATGTCAGTTCCACCATCCCAGGAATCAGTCTGGTAAACCTTCGCTGCGTGGGTCTCACCCCCAGATCACAAAGGTGTGCAGGGTAGGTGAATTGACCACACTAAATTGCCCCTTAATTAGAAAACAAATTGGGTACTATAAATTTAAAAAGAAAAATCATTAATATATCTTGTGAATATCTGGGACCGAGCACCGACCCCTGCAGTACCCCAATAGTCACTGCCTGCCAATTTGAAAAAACACCCATTAATTCCTTCTCTTTGTTTCCTGTCTGCCACCCAGTATTTTATCCATCTCAACACACTACCCCTAACCCACGTGCTTTAATTTTACACACTAATCTCTTGTGCGGGACTTTGGTCAAAAGCCACCTGAAACTCCAAATATACCACATCCACTGGCTCCCCCTCGTCAACCCGACCAGTTACACCCTCGAAGAATTCCAGTAGATCTGTGAAGCATGATTTCCCCTTCATAAATCCATGATGATAATGGATTCTAGAATGTTCCCCACTGCCAATGTCTGGTTTACTGGTCTATTATTCCCTGTTTTCTCTCGATCTTCCTTTTTAAATAGTGGAGGTACATAAGCCACCCTCCAATCTGCAGGAACTTCAGAGTTGAAGCCCCCATTTGTGAAGACAGAACCAAAGTATGTATTTATTTGCTCAGCCATTTCTTTGTTCCCTATTATACATTCCCCTGTTTCTGACTGGAAGGAAGCTACATTTGTCTTCACCAATCTTTTTCTCTTCACATACCGACAGAAACTTATACAATCAGCCTAATTTCCTGTTTTATGCCATTCCCAAAATCATCACTGCAGCTTGGGCGTCTATATACGATGCTCACTAATTTTTTTGCCCCATGGTGTTTCTGAGCTCTACCCACACAGATTCCACATTGTCAGAGCGAATATCCTTCCTCACTATTGCATTAATTTCCTCTTTAACCAGCTCTTCACTTCCTTTTCCTTTTTGTCTGTCCGTCCTAAATACTGAATATATTCAGTTCCCATCCCTGGTTATCCTGCAGCCATGTCTCCATAATCCCGATTATCCCACACCCGTTTACGTGTATTTGCGTGATTCACTTGGTTATGCCGTCTGCAGTCACACCAGGGTGTTTATACTGGGGAGAGGCCGTTCACCTGCTCTCAATGTGCGAAGGGATTTTGTAATTCATCGCATTTCCTGAGACACCAACAAGTTCACAACTGATTACAGGGATTGGATTCTGCTGTTATTGTTTCTGTTCTCAATTACATCCAAGACTGCATTTTGTTCATTCTGTTGGTCAATGGGGATGGTCAGAGGGTTTCTTTCTGCTGGACTGGCCGGTCTCACGACTTCTCCCCCAGTGGGCTGATTCTCTCTGAGCCTTCTTGTGAATATCTGGTTGCACATTTCACATATCAGAATATCCTTTTCTGTTTGGAAACCCCAAAGTCAGGGGCTGTTTAGCACAGGGCGAAATCGCTGGCTTTGAAAGCAGACCAAGCAGGCCAGTAGCACGGTTCAGTTCCCGTAACAGCCTCCCCGAACAGGCGCCGGAATGTGGCGACTAGGGGCTTTTCACAGTAACTTCATTTGAAGCCTACTCGTGACAATAAGCGATTTTCATTTCATTAAAAAGGGGTTGGTTTAGCTCACTAGGCTAAATCGCTGGCTTACCAAGCAGACCAGCAGCACGGTTCGATTCCCGTACCAGCCACCCCGTACAGGCGCCGGAATGTGGCGACTAGGGGCTTTTCACAGTAACTTGGGGCAGCAGGGTAGCATGGTGGTTAGCATAAATGCTTCACAGCTCCAGGGTCCCTGGTTCGATTCCCGGCTGGGTCACTGTCTGTGTGGAGTCTGCACGTCCTCCCCCTGTGTGCGTGGGTTTCCTCCGGGTGCTCCGGTTTCCTCCCACAGTCCAAAGATGTGCGGGTTAGGTGGATTGGCCATGCTAAATTGCCCGTAGTGTCCTAATAAAAGTAAGGGGGTTGTTGGGTTATGTGGATACGTGGGTTTGAGTAGGGTGATCTTGGCTCGGCACAACATTGAGGGCCGAAGGGCCTGTTCTGTGCTGTACTGTTCTATGTTCTATGTTCTATGTTCTAACTTCATTGAAGCCTACTCGTGACAATAAGCGATTTTCATTTTTCATTTTCAAGTCATGCCTCATTGCCATGAAGATGCCATGGTGGTTACATGGTTCATTTGTTTAATTTATCTTGGTGCTTCTCACAGAAGAAAACTATCAGGGTATGAGGGGGAAGTTGTCTGAGGTGCACTGGGAAACTACATTAGATAGTATGGTGGGAGACAGGAAATCGCTAATATTGAAGGAATTATTACAGATTTACACGGGGATCGGTTAGCTCAGTTGGTTGGATGGCTGATTCGTGCTGAGTGACACCAACAGCACAGGTTAAATTCCCATACTGGCTGAGGTTAGCCATGGTCTGTCAGTATTTATGCTCCACATGATCCTCCACCCACCCCTCTACATCTCCCCACCTCCCCCATCAGCATCTCGTTCTATTCTTTTTCCCTCATGTATGTCTCTAGCTTTACGTTCTATGTATTCCTGCTGTTCACCTCAACCACTCGCTGTGGGAGTGAGTTCCACATTCTCACCACTCGCTCGGTAAAGAGGTTTCTACTGAAATTCCTATTGGATTATTGAATCCTTTCATAATCTCAAAGACTTTCATCAGGTCACCCATCAGTCTTCTCATATCTAGAAAAAAAACAGCCCCAGCCTTCCTGAGTGTTAAATGCTCTCAGTTCTGTATATTATGAATCTTTGTTGCACCTTATCCAGTGCCTCTATTTCCTTTATCGAAATGGAGATCACCAATGTTGTCAGTGCTCCCAGTGTTGTCTCACCCTGGGTCTAAACAAATTGAACATTTCCTCCGTGCTTTTCAATTCTGTCCCTCCAGAATGGAACCCTATATATGGGGCCCACACTTTAGGAAATATGTGAAATTCTTAGAGGGTGTAGAGGACATTTCCAAGAATGGTACTAGAGATGAGGGTCTCCAGTAAGTTGGAGTGACTGGAGCAGCTGAACTCTCCTGAGATCATAGAATCTGGAGGGTGGGGAATGGGGCCATTCAGCCCTTTGAGACCATGTCGGCTCTCTGTGGAGCAAGCCAGTCTGTCCATTGCCCCGTTCTATCCCTGAATTCATTTCTCTCAGTGCCTGTCCAACTTTCTATTGAGATCCTCTCGTCGTCTCTGCATCTCCTTATCCTTGTAGGCAGTAGGTTCCAGGTCATTTCCACTCGCTTTACATGTACACGAGAGTCCCAGAGCACAGAGGAGTCTATTTGGCCCATTTTTCCCATGCCAGCTCTCTGTACAGTGACCCATTTAATCCCATAGTTCGACTATTTTGTTTTCTTTTTCAGAATGTACGAAATTCCCTTTTGGAAGTTACAGTCCAATGAGATTCTAGCACCATTTATAGACAGTGCATTCCAAATCACAACAACTCGATATGTTTTACAACAAATAATTGTGCATATGGTGTGTCTGGAGTTTCTCACAGTATTCAAAATGGTGTCAACAATGTGCTTATTCCACAAAATTAAGACTCAATCTTTATCAATGGTTTTGGTGAGGACACCGAGTGTAATATATCCGAGTTTGTGGACAATTAGAACAAATGTACATTTCTATAAAACCTCTCATGACCACTGGACCTCTTAAAGTGTTTTAAAGCCAATGGAGTACTTTTGAAATGTATTCACTGTTGTAATGTAGGAAGCTGTAAGTACGCATGTGTAATCACATTTAGTTTTAAAATTGTTATTTTCATAGTGCATTCACTGTCATTAGTAACAAGGTCAAGGAAGCCCTTTTATACCTCTAACATGTGGCTTCCTGCAGCCATTTCTCCGGGATGCCAGCCCCGGTTTGCTCACAGTCCGGCGGTCCACTCACCTCCTCTCTGGCTGACGAATTTGAAAAGCAGGTGTGTCAGCCGGCGTACTCAACTTGCGTGCCGACGTCGGGGCTTCGGCCCATCTATGCCGGAGAATAGCAGGAGGCCGGTTTTGGCCATTTTGGGCAATTTGACGGGGTTATTCGCGGGAAAGGCGGTTGGAAAAATTCGCCGTTGGGGAGAATAGTGGGAGCGTGTCGGACCGGCGTCGCGGGAAAAAAACGGCGCGTCCCGCTATTCTCCGCATCGCCATGGGGTCGGAGAATTCCGTCCCATATTCTGCCAAGACTATGTGGGCTGGGCAGTGGAGTAATGGTATTGTTACTGGGCTAGTAATCCAGAGACCCAGGTTAATGCTCTGGGGGTCTGGGATCGAATCTGGCTCCAACAGATTTGAAATTGAATAAAAGTCAAATTAAAAGTCTGATAACACAAACTAATCAATAACTGAATTAGATGCTATCCAGATAATTAATTGAACCATATTGTTGAAAAAAAGTCTTTTTGATGTAGAAACAGGAAAAGCCGCTCAGGGAGATGAGGAAATCCAAGATCAGTGCGGATTTGCTGTCAACCCTCCTTTCTTATACATGAACAGTATTTAGGCTGCAGAATGTTTCACACCAAAACACAGAGGGGTCAAATATAAGCAACACATAATTCTCAATTCTCTTCCATTTAACGATATTTAACTTTGTTTAAAAGCTAACTGTGGTCAAACTCAGCAAAGCACCATGTGATTTGTATTACCCAGTTAACTTTCTTCTTTTGCTCAGTTGTGTTTGCAATTCAATGGTGTATATTTCAGAGTTATTCAATTCAAAATGAAGACATATATAATAAATAAAAATACTGATGTTACGCATTGAATAATGAAACAAATATTGAGTAAAGGTGGATGATTTTTTCTGTAGGAAGATAAGAATGATGCATTAATAATTGAAGAGAAAGCTTGGTTCCATTAGATATTTGCTGAACAAATATAAGTTCTATTTCTTCTGGTCTTTTAAGTTGAGACATCGGCTTTCAAGAAACAGACGTCTTTTTGTCAGAAGTGACACCGCCTCTCAGCTGAACCATGAGAATAATAATCGCTTATTGTCACAAGTAGGCTTCAATGAAGTTACTCTGAAAAGCACCTAGTCGCCACATTCCGGGGCCTGTTCGGTGAGGCCGGTACGGTAATTGAACCTGCACTGCTGGCATTGTTCTGTATTGCAAGCCAGCTATTTAGCCCACTGTGCTAAATGAGCCCCTGCTGCAACAAGACAGTTCAGATGAATGTGTCACTGGTCCATTGGCTGGCAGCTGTGTCTGTAGTATAGTGGCTATCACATTCGCCTCACATTTGAAAGGTCCCCAGTTCGAAACAGGGCAGAAACATCACATGCTTCAGGTTTAGTCTGTGCTGAATACTACCTCAATCTCGTAACTGGTCTTCATCAACAAAAAATATCAAAAGCCATGCACCACTGTGGGCCAGTGGCGCAATGGATAACGCGGCTGACTACGAATCAGGAGAATCCAGGTTTGACTCCTGGCTGGCTCTCAGTTCAACATTTCGGCATCCGGTTTAGCTCAGTTGGCTTGACAAGGTCAACAGGGCGTGATCAATTCTCGCATCAGCTGAGGTTATTCACGAAGGGCCTGTCTTCTCAATTTAACCCCTCGCCTGAGGTGTAGTGATCCTCAGGTTAAATCGCCACCCACAGCTCTCCCCCTCAAAAGGGAGAGCAGCCAGTGGCCAATAAGGACTCTGGCGACTATCCCCCGAATCTCCTACATTACCCGGCTATTATATTTGATTTCCCCTCGGCCTGAAATATTCATCCAACAAAGCCAGAAGTACTGAATTTTCAAGTTGCAATGAGAAGCAAAACGTGTTCCAATTTTGACACTGCAGATATAATGTCTAATAATAAGTTAGAGAAACACACACCAGGGTTGCAATAACACGCAGGTTATTGTCTAATAGTAACATTGACAGAGTATTGGGCGGCACAGTGGTTAGCACTGTTTTCTCATAGTGCCAGGTACCTGGGTTCAATTCCGACCCTGGGTCACTGTCTGTGTGGTTTACACACTCTTCCTGTCTCTGCGTAGATTTCCTCCAGTTGTTCTGGTTTCCTCCCACAATCCAAAGATGTTAGATGGACTAAATTGTCCCTGGGTGGGGTTACGGGGATCGGATGAAGGATTGGTCAAGGGAGAGTGATCTTTCAGAGGGCGCCGACTTGAGGGGCCGAATGGCCTCCTTCTGCAGTGTCTGGGATCTATGATTCTACATTGGATCCAATGATGTGTTCACTGCCACTGCAGCTTGATTCATTACTGGAACAGACACTGTGGGCGAGATTCTCCGGACTCACGACGGTTCGGAGAATAGCGGGCGTCGGAAATTTTTACGGCGACGCTGTTCCGACGCCCTCCCGCTATTCTCCGAACGCCGCAAAATGTCGGAGTCGCCATTCCCGACAAACGCCTCCTTCCCGCCCCTGACACAACCAGAATCGCCACTGATAGCCCCCCCCGCTATTCACCGGCCCGGATGGGCCGAAGTCCCGACGTCATGGCGCCCTGTTTGCACGTCGTGAAACACACCTGCTTTTTAAATTCGTCAACCAGTCGGCCTGGCTGACGACTGCTTGGAGGAGGTCAGCCCACCGCTCAGCCCACCGCTCAGCCCACCGCTCAGCGCACCGCTCAGCGCACCGCTCAGCCCACCGCTCAGCCCACCGCTCAGCCCACCGCTCAGCGCACCGCTCAGCGCACCGCTCAGCCCACCGCTCAGCGCACCGCTCAGCCCACCGCTCAGCGCACCACTCGAGTCTGGCCACAACGGGGAAGGCATCCCTGAGAACGGGAGGGGGTCCAGAGCGGGGGGAGGGTGGGGCGACGGGGGAGGCAGTGGGGGCGACGGGGGAGGCAGTGGGGGAGACGGAGGAGGTAGTGGGGGAGACGGGGGAGGCAGTGGGGGAGACGGGGGAGGCAGTGGGGGAGACGGGGGAGGCAGTGGGGGAGACGGGGGAGGCAGTGGGGGAGACGGGGGAGGCAGTGGGGAGACGGGGGAGGCAGTGGGGGGCGACGGGGGAGGCAGTGGGGGGCGAAGGGGGAGGCAGTGGGGGAGACGGGGGAGGCAGTGGGGGAGACGGGGGAGGCAGTGGGGGGCGACGGGGGAGGCAGTGGGGGGCGAAGGGGGAGGCAGTGGGGGAGACGGGGGAGGCAGTGGGGGAGACGGGGGAGGCAGTGGGGGGCGACGGGGAGGCAGTGGGGGGCGAAGGGGGAGGCAGTGGGGGAGACGGGGAGGCAGTGGGGGAGACAGGGGAGGCAGTGGGGGAGACGGGGGAGGCAGTGGGGGAGACGGGGGAGGCAGTGGGGGGCGAAGGGGGAGGCAGTGGGGGAGACGGGGGAGGCAGTGGGGGAGACGGGGGAGGCAGTGGGGGAGATGGGGGAGGCAGTGGGGGGCGACGGGGGAGGCAGTGGGGGGCGACGGACGGGGGGGGGGTTAGGTAGAGAGTGAGCCGTCCAACCCCGTAACAAAATGTCTGCCAGTATGCCATGGTGTGCCGGTGACGAGGACACGGCCGCTGGTTCCCCTGTGGCTTCCGGACACAGGCCACTGACGCACCCGTGAGGAGGCCATAGTTTACTGGCCGTTGGATGCAGAAAGTGACCAGGGGTTAGGCTGACCGCGTGTCAGCAGCGCGACCAGGCCACCGGGACACACTGGTATCCCATGGCTGGCGGCTGCTGAGGTGTCGACTAACGTCCGTCTAACATGTCCCGTTTCTCCGCCCCCCACCACCCTTCTGTAGGTTAGCACGATGTATGGGAACAGAACGGCTATGTTCTGCGCAGTGGTTGGGGCCGCTCTACTGGATTTGGAGATGCAGCAGCATCCACACCCACAACCCGCAGTGGCTGCAGGGCCAGCTGCAGCAGCAGAGGGAAGGGCCGAGGAGTTGCCAGTCGTCGAGCAGAATGGGGGGGGGGGGGGGGAGGAGGAGGAGGAAGAGGAAGAGGAGAGAGTGAGGGTGCAGCCACGGCGCCAGAGGCGACGACCAAAGCCGAGGGTGTACCGTGTCCGGGTCTCTTTCCTAACAATGCCGGACATCACCTGCAGGAGAAGACTCCGGCTGAGTAGGCAGACGGTGATACATATCTGCCAACTCCTGTCGCACCTCGCCCCACGTGGAACGGGGGGAGGACACGCAATCCCGGTTGCCATCAAGGTGACGGTCGCTCTGAACTTCTATGCTACCGGCTCCTTCCAGTCTCCGAGCGGGGACGTCTCCGGGATCTCCCAGTCATCGGTGCACAGGTGCATCCGGGATGTGACCGACGCCCTCTATGCCATCGCGGACCGCTACATCACCTTTCCCGAGGACCAAGCAAGTCAAGACTCACGAGCCCGTGGATTTGCCAGTGTGGCCGGGATACCGAGGGTTCAGGGGTCAATCAACTGTGTTCACGTCCCCATGCGCCCGCCTGCTGTGGACAAGGAAGTGTTCACAAACAGGAGGGGGACATACTCCATTAATGTCCAGGTGGTATGTGACCCCCACATGAGGTTCATGAACGTCTGTGCAAGGTTCCCAGGGAGTGTGCATGACTCCTACATACTAGCGCAGTCGTTCATCCCTGCGATGTTTAAGGGACGTCCCCCCCGGCTGAGGGGCTGGTTGCTAGGTGACAGGGGTTATCCGCTGAGGTCTTGGCTGATGACGCCAAACGGAGGCCTCAGACCAATGCGGAAACACGATACAACGAGGCCCATGCAGCAACCAGGGGTGTGGTGGAGCGCTGCCTTGGCCTCCTGAAGATGAGATTCAGGTGCCTGGACCGCTCCGGAGGGGCCCTGCAGTACCAGGCCGACAGGGTCGCTCGCATTGTAGTGGTCTGCTGTGCGCTGCACAACATCGCGATGCAGAGGGGAGATGACCTGTTGCAGGAGGCGGAGGGAGAAGCTAGTGGCAGTGGTGCCAGCACAGAGGAGGAGGAGGAGGAGGAGGAGGAGGAGGAGGCTGGCGGAGTGGCGGGCGCAGAACGCAGACACGACCCAGGTGCTGGTGATGTCCAGGAGGCGGCACGACGGACCCGGCAAGGACGGCGGGCACGCGACGTCCTGGTGGCAGCACGGTTCACGCATCGCATGTGACGTCCCCGATGAACACCAAACCACCACCTGCATCGCTAGTCATGCAGAGGGTCACCACACAACTGCCACCACCACAACCCCCCCCCCCCCCCCCCCCCCCCCTCAGTGTACACTGCTCCACTTCGACATGACGCCTATCACTGGGTACAGACGGAATGGCACAACATTGATGGCTGTGTCAGCGGGTGTAATCAGTGCCATGTGGAATGATGACAGCCCGCTCTGCGAAGAGCTGTGAGCTCAGAATCGTTAGAGAGAGTCTGACCCATGGCAATAGCTGAACCATCCACCTTGGTGGCCGCTGAGTTCGTCACTGACACTCCATCACGTGCCCGCGTGGGCTAGCTGTGGGAGGGGGTAGGGGCAGGGACTGCACACCCGGCACCGAGGTTTCACCACCCGTCACCCCCAGCGACACTCGGTCACCATCACGATTCCTGTGGCTGTGGAACAATCACACGGTATTACAAGTAAGGTGGAACAGTGCGTTTAATATTAACAATTATTTACAGGTGCCCTAGCCCCTACAACTAAACTGTGCCCTTCACCCGTGCCAACTTACTCAGTGTCTATCTTAGTTGCCTTACGGGCCCTACCACTACGTCTAAGTGAATCCCCAGATGATACAGCAGGAGTGGAGGAGGATTGCTGCGAATCGCCCCCCTCGACTCGTTTCTCCTTGGCTATGCGTTTCCTGGGGCGACCCGGCCTTGATGGGCCAGGCTGCTCTGCGGGCGTCTCGGGTGACATTGTGCCACCCTGCTCTGCCTGCTGCCCACCCGATGCACCAGGGATGGGACGGGGGGAGGCCGAGAATTCCGGGACGTCCCGTGATGGAGTTAATGGGACGGGCCCCGAAACCTCCTCCTCCCTCGGGGAGCCCGGTGGCCCCCGGGCCTCACTTTGGGACAGAGGTGCGAGCGGGGAGGTTCCCCGTCGCACCACCGACACCTAGCGCTGCCAGTCCTGGAGGCCTGCAACGGTATCCACCAGGATCCGAAGGTTTGCAGAGACGGAGTCCAGGGAGTTAGACATTCCCGCCAGGGACTGTGCGATCTCAACCTGTGTGTGCACGACGCCATCCAGCACATGTGTCAGGCGGTTGATGGTCTCCGCGACCGACTGCTGCGACTGTGCTATCGACTGCTGGGACTGTGCCATGGCCCGCAGGGCGCCGGCAATGTCGTTTTGGCTCTGGCACATTGCTGCCTGTGAGAGGGCAACCCTGTCCAGGGCCGAGGATGATGCGTGCACATTAACTCCAACGTCTTGCATAACCTGACCCATTGCCTCCACCGCGGATGCCACCCGTGCGGTGTCGGACTGGGTCTCTGCCATGAGCGGCACCACTCCCTGCTCTTGGACGCGGTTCGACTCCTCTAACAGCGTCTGCAGAGCCAGGAAGGCTGCCCTCCTCCCGCCATTGTTTCCCTGGGTTTCCTGAGGCATCGGCTGTGCGGGTGGGTTGATAAACTCCAGGAACTCAGAAAACGTCTGGGAGCCAGCTGCATCCTGGGCCTGGTCTGGCCTCCGCGAGTCCGGGCCCTCTGTTGCTCCGACCTCCACCTGCTGTACCTGCTCAGCTGTGATGTGCCAACCAGACTGTGCCCCAGGAGACTCATCACTAAATAGGCCCGCCGGGGTGTGTGTCTCTGGGATGATGGATGTGGTGGGAGAAAGCAGTGCCGCAAGCCCGACGCTCTCAATGTTTAGGGCCTCGTCCATGGTGTGGGGCTGCTCAGCGACAGGAGGGTTGTCCCTGGCCATTTCTGGTGGTGGTGGTGGACTTCGAACCCTCTGTGCGTCCTGGTCCGCAGATTGGGTTGGGGCGGATAGGGCTGCCCGCTGATCGGGCACCCTCTGTTGTGAGGCCCCGGGTGAGGTGGCGGCAGATTCCTGTCTCCGTCTGGAGGCAGACGGCCCTGGTCGTTCGGCATCACGTCCTAGGGAAGAGAATGAGACGGGTTATTTCGATTTGCTCGGCAGGCCACTGGACGATCCCAGTGGGCAGGGTTTGTGAAGGGACAGAGGATGTGGGAGGTGTCCCAGTAGGCAGGGTTTGTGAAGGGACAGAGGATGGGGGAGGTGTCCCAGTGGGCAGGGTGTGTGAAGGGACAGAGGATGGGGGAGGTGTCCCAGTGGGCAGGGTTTGTGAAGGGACAGAGGATGGGGGAGGTGTCCCAGTGGGCAGGGTGTGTGAAGGGACAGAGGATGGGGGAGGTGTCCCAGTGGGCAGGGTGTGTGAAGGGACAGAGGATGGGGGAGGTGTCCCAGTGGGCAGGGTGTGTGAAGGGACAGAGGATGGGTGAGGGGTGAGTGTTTGTCAGGGAGGGTTGTCTCACTTGCTGCAGTTCCGCCAACCTCGCATTGCGCGATATCGCGGGTGGCAGACCCCCCAACAAGGTCCAGTGCCCTCTGTTCAAAGGTGCTGAGGGGGTGCAGGTTGGGCGAACCCCCTCCAGTCTTGTGCCGCTCACGGTGGTTATGAGCGGCCTTGGCCTGTTGGGGGAGGGAACATAGGTAGATCATTACAAAACGGTAGGTATCAGCAGTCCGTTCAGATACTGGCACAGTTTGGGGGGGGCAAGTTGTCATAAGACGATTGCATCTCTCCTCGGGGCCAGAGTGCTGGGTCTGCGACAACTTTGTGAACCACCCTCAAATAACTCTGCCCCAATCCCTCTCCCCCCCCCCCTCCCGTGCCCGGGGGGGGGGGGGGGGGGGGGGGGGGTGCTTAAGTTAAGGGGGAGGGATGGTTGTGACTAGGGGGCACCCTCATGGCACTTACCCTGGCAGACCTGGTGAGGTCGTGTAGCTTCTTCCTACATTGCTCTGCTGAGCGAGGGGTCTGCCCCACAGCACTGACGGCAGCAGCCACGTCACGCCAGGCCTGGCATACCGCGCTGGCAGGTTGGCGATGCCCTCTCCGCGGGCGGATGATGCCCCTCCTCTGCTCCACGGCATCGAGCAGCGCCTCGACGTCAGCATCAACAAAGCGAGGAGCAGCTCTCCTCGGCTCCGACATCCTGCCCGACAGATTCTGTGGTCGCCCGCGCCTTTTTACGGCGTCGGGCGGCGTCACGTGGGCGTGTTCGTGTCGTCGTCGTGTTCCGTCGTCATCACGCACGTAATTGACGCGGCCGCGCTACTAGCCCATTTCCAGGAAGTTTATCCGTCGGGAAATGAAGCCTTCGCGACCGTCCATCTGTCGCCGTCAAAATGCCCGGGTGATTGACGGCAGCTCCAGACCAATCGGAAGAGGAGGGGCGGGCTGGAGGACCGACTGGGAGCGGCTGGTCCTCCAACCAATCGGAGTGAATGAGGGGCGAGGCCCGCTGTGATTGAAGCATGCGCAGTGTGGGTAATGGCAATGGACAAGGACTGTGTCTTCAGATCCGAAATTAGTAACAAACGATTAACGATATGGAGGGAGCGAAAGATCGCGGGGATGGACGGAAACGTTGCCTAAGCACCTTGTGTGAGGCACGAGCCTCGGAAAAGAGTTTCCGGGTCCCAGTTTGTACCGAGTGGAGCTGCAGCTCATATCCGGCTCAGGTTAACGGCCGCCATCTTTATTGGATATGCATCAGGGCGCATGCGCGTTTCTCATCTTTGTCGGGCCGATGTTTCAATGAGTGGGAGGAGCTTGTTCCCCATTGTTCAGAATGGAGACAACTTGTCCATCAAACTGGATTAATCTTTCAGTCCCAATGTCTTATTGATGATGCAAAGCGGTGGCAGAGATGGAAAGAAAAGGAAGCCAATCCTAATGAATGAAAGAGGGACAAGTGTATTGATTAGAATTGCAGAGCCTTGAGCCCTTTGTCAAAGATCGAGTGAAACACTTGGCTCACCCTTCCGCAGTCTGGTCTAGAATCATAGAATTTACAGTGTAGAAGGAGGCCATTCGGCCCATCGAGTCTCCACCGGCTCTTGGAAAGAGCGCCCTACCCAAGCCCATACCCCCACCCTATCCCCATAACCCCACCCAACACTAAGGGCAATTTTGCACACTAAGCGCAATTTAGCAAGGCCTCAACCTCTTCACTGGTCCACCCAAACCCCTTACGTTCCAGGGGACCAGCCCCGAATCAGAGGTCTCCCACCCCCCCTCCCCATCACGGAATCAGCCATAAGGGACTATCCAGTAAATCTTCAAAAAGTACGGGCCAAGGGTCCACCAAGGTGACAGCCACACACACCTATACCCTCAGAGTAAAACAAAAACAGTTTGATAGTCATCAGCTAGCAAACCCATCCAACCACCCGCCCCCTCCCATTTCCCATCAGCGCCCAACCGAGACACACAAATTGAATCCAAACCCAACCTTCCAGATTCCGATCGAGAAGCTCAGCTTGTCGAACCAGCCAAAACTGGTTCAACCGCTGCAGCTTCACCCCCTTCTCACTCCCATTCACCAGCCTATCTGGTGAAAATATTTTCCTGTCGGCGGCATGGTGGCGCAGTGGTTAGCACTGCTGCCTCATGGCACCGAGGACCCAGGTTCGATTCCTGCCCAGGTCATTGTCCATGTGGAGTTTGCATATACTCCCCGTGTCTGCGTGATTTCACCTCCACAACCCAAAGATGTGCAGGGTAAGTGGTTTGACCACGCTAAATTGCACCTTAATTGGAAAAAAAAATTGCTTACTCTAAATTTATTTTAAAAAAGAATTGTCTCTTTCCTAATGTTCTCAATTAAAGGGGTGAGTTCCCCAGGAGTTGGCTGATATTTCAAGGGACATTATAATGGACAGAGATATGTCTCGTGTTCCTATATGGAACAGATTTGATATATTATTTACGGTTCTGTAATAAAGTAAACATATAATTATTTCTCGTCTTATAATATCAAACTAGCTACATTATAGATTTCCAGTCATCTCTTCCCTCAGAGGGTTGTTAGTCTTTGGATTTCCCTTCCACAGGGACCAGTTGTATCTGGGGGTCATTGAATATATTGAAGCACAAGTTTGACAGATATTTTATTGACAATGGAATTAAGGGTTATGGGGAACAGATAGGAAAATAGCGTAAAAGCTGAGAATAAGCGAGATTTCTTCACTTGAGGATGTGGTGAAGCTTCTAAGTTCCCTACCCCATAGGAATATGGAGCCTCAGTCACCAAGTATGTTCAAGACAAATATTGATAGGTTTCCAGATATTCAAGATATTGACGGATATGGGGATTGTGTGGGGAAAATGGTGCTGAGGTAGATCGGCCAAGGGTCTTATTGTCTCGTTGAGCAGACTCGGCGGGCCGAATGGCCTACTTTTGCTTGTATTATAATCTGTGTCCTGTTCAGGAAGCAGTGAGCTGACCTTGAATCTGTCAATCAGCATGAATCAGCATCTTCAGGAGAATTGGGAGAGTAAACAGTACATACAGCAGAGTGAGAATGGAGGGAGATTGTGTGGGATGGACATTTGAAAAAATGAAATGAAAATCGCTTATTGTCACAAGTAGGCTTCAATGAAGTTACTGTGAAAAGCCCCTAGTCGCCACATTCCGGCACCTGTCCGGGGAGGCTGGTATGGGAATTTACAGATTTACAGCTTTTGGAGAATGAGAGAGGAACTAGAGTTGTCTGTTCTGAATTTCTATCCTGAACTAACAATGAAGACTTTCGTAAATTGTTTTTAAAGGATATTGGAAGAGGAGGAATTATAGACAGAAATCTCAAACATCACGTCTCGATGTGACAAACTCACTCGATTCCTTCTGATCTGAAAACAACAGGCTCTGAATATCATTGGTGAGAAGGAGAAATGTTTGTCCTATCTGTCGGCTTCAAAAGATTTTAAACCTGAGTGTGACTGGAAAAGCACCGAGACCCACACATCACACACCCGAGTGAGAGTGTTCCAGTGAACTGATTGTGGAAACATCAGTGTGACTGGAAAAGCACCGAGACCCACACAACACACACCCGAGTGAGAGTGTTCCAGTGAACTGACTGTGGAAACATCAGTGTGACTGGAAAAGCACCGAGACCCACACAACACATACCCGAGTGAGAGAGTTCCAGTGAACTGACTGTGGAAAGAGCTTCAATTGGTTACACAGCCTGAAAAAACATCACACTGTTCACAGTGAGGAGAGACAGTGCACATGTTCTGTGTATAGACTGTATAGACAAGGCTTCCGCTGATTGTCCAATCTGGAGAGACACGAGGAGACCCAAAATATGGAGAAACCATGGAAATGTGGGGACTGTGGGAAGGGATTCAGAGTCCCGTCTAAGCTGGAGATTCATCGACACAGTCACACTGGGGAGAGGCCATTCACCTGCTCTCAGTGTGGAAAGGGATTCATTGATTCATCCAGCCTATGGAAACATCAGCGAATTCACTCGGGGGTGAGGCCGTTCAACTGCTCTCAGTGTGGGAAGGGATTCATTGATTCATCCATCCTGTGGAAACATCAGCGAGTTCACACTGGGGAGAAGCCGTTCACCTGCTCCCTCTGTGGTAATGGATTCACACAGTTATCCAGTCTGCAGACACACCAGCAAGTTCACACTGGGGAGAGACCATTCACCTGCTCTTAGTGTGGGAAGGGATTACATAGAAAATAGGCGCAGAAACAGATCATTTGGCCCTTTGCGCCTGCTCTGCCATTCATTATGAGCGTAGTTTATCATCCCACTCAATAGCTTAATCCCGCTTTCCCCTCCATATCCTTTGATCCCCTTCGCCCTCAGCACTAAATCTAACTGCTTCTTGAAAACATACAATGTATTGGCCTCAACTATTTCCCGTGTTAAAAAATTCCACAAGGTCACCACTCTCACGTTGAAGAAATTTCTCCTCATCTGTGTCTAAATGGTCTCCCCGTATCCTCAGATTGCGACCTCTTATTCTGTACACTCCCACCATCGGGAAAATCAAGTCCTGTTAGAATATTATGAGCGTACTGGGCGGCCAACGTGTCGATGGTGCGTAAGTGGGTGATGGAGAGGGAGGGGGCAGCATGGAAACGGATGGAGAGAGCGTCCTGTGGGGATACAAGCCTGGGGGCCCTGGTAACGGCGCCGTGGCCGCTCCCTCCCACGAGGTATACCACGAGCCCGGTGGTGGCGGCTATCCTCAAGATTTGGGGGCAGTGGAGGCGACATAGGGGAGAAGTGGGGGGCTCGATGGAGGCTCCATTGAGGGGGAACCATAGGTTCGTCCCGGGGAACGTGGATGGGGGATTTCGGGGATGGTATAGAGCGGGCATTAGACAGCTGAAGGACCTGTTTATCGACGGAAGGTTTGCGAGCCTGGGGGAGTTGGAGGAGAAATTTGGGCTCCCGCCGGGAAACATGTTTAGATATCTGCAGGTAAAGGCATTGCTAGACGGCAGGTGGAGGGATTCCCTGCGTTCCCCGCGAAGGGGGTGAGTGACAGGGTGCTCTCGGGGGTCTGGGTCGGGGAGGGGAAGATATCCGATATCTACAAGCTTATGCAGGAGGTGGAAGAGGCGTCAGTAGAGGAGCTGAAAACGAAGTGGGAGGGGGAACTGGGGGAACAGATCGAAGACGGGACATGGGCTGATGCCCTGGAGAGGGTAAATTCTTCCTCCTCGTGTGCGCGGCTTAGCCTCATCCAATTCAAGGTGCTGCACCGGGCCCACATGACTGGGACTGGGAGTAGGTTCTTTGGGGGTGAAGACAGGCGTGTCAGGTGCTCGGGGAGTCCAGCGAACCATGCCCATATGTTCTGGGCATGCCCGGCATGGAGGAGTTCTGGAAGGGGGTGGCGAGGATGGTGTCAAGGGTGGTGGGATCCAGGGTCAAGCCAGGATGGGGACTCGCAATCTTTGGGGTTGGGGTAGAGCCGGGAGTGCAGGAGGCGAAAGAGGCCGGTGTGCTGGCCTTTGCGTCCCTAGTAGCCCGGCGAAGGATTTTGCTACCTTGGAAGGACGGGAGGCCCCCAAGCGTGGAGACCTGGATCAATGACATGGCGGGCTTCATTAAGCTTGAGAAGGTTAAATTCGCCCTGAGAGGATCGGTGCAAGGGTTCTTTAAACGGTGGCAACCTTTCCTCAACTTTCTGGCTCAACGATAGGGTACTGGGACAGTAGCAGCAGCAACCCGGGGGGGTGGGGGGGGGGGGACGTTGATTATGTTGGCTTATTTTATTTAAATTTGATTTATCTAATTTTAATTTATGGTTAAGTTCTCTTGTTGGGGGGGGGGGGTGGGGGAATGTGATACATGTGATGTTACGGTATGGGGGGAATTGTGGGTGTTATGGGGCTGTTAGTTGCATATTACTGCTTTTGGCTATACTTGTTGTTATATTTTCTGTAAAAAATTCCAATAAAAATTATTTAGAAAAAAAAAGAATATTATGAGCGATCATAACATGATCATTTTTATCACGATGGAGAGTGAAGTTGTTGATTCGGAGACTTGGGTGCTGAATCTTAATAAAGGGAACTATGAAGATATGAGGCATGAGTTGGCCGTGATAGATTATGGAGAGTTACTTAAAGGGATGACAGTGGATAGGCAACGGCAAACATTGAAGGACCGTATGGCGGAACTACAGCAACTGTTCATTCCTGTCTGGCACAAAAGCAAAATGGGTAAGAGGGCCAATCCATGGCTTACAAAGGAAATTAGAAATAGTATGCGATCCAAGGAATAAGCATACAGATTGGCCAAGAAAAATAATAGGTCTGAGGATTGGGTGCAGTTTAGAATTCAGCAAAGTAGGACAACGGGATTGATTCAGAAGGGGAAAGTACAGTATGAAAGTAAGCTTGCAAGGAACATAAAGACTGACACTCAGAGTTTCTATATGTGAAGAGAAAGAGATTGGTAAAGAGAAATGTAGGCCCCCTACAGACAGAAACAGGGGAATGCAAAATAAGGGGCAAAGAAATGGCTGAGCAATTGAATACATACTTTGCTTCTGTAGAGAGAAAGCAGGGAATTATGGACCAGTAAGCCTAACATCGGTAATGGGGAAAATTCTTGAATCCATTATCAAGGGCTTTATAGCGGAACATTTGGAAAGTAGTGGCAGGATCAGTCAGAGTCAGCATGGATTTATGAAGGGGAAATCGTGCTTGACAAATCTGTTGGAATTCTTTGAAGATGTAACCAGTACAGTTGACATGGGGGAGCCAGTCGATGTGGTATATTTGGACTTTCAGAAGGCGTTTGACAAAGTCCTGCCTAAGAGATTATTGTGCAGAATTAAAGCGCATGGGATTGGGAGAAGTGTATTGAGGTGGATAGAAAACTGGTTGACAGAGAGGAAACAAAGAGTAGGAATTAATTGGTCCTTTTCAAATTGGCAGGCAATAACTAGTGGGATACCACAGGGATTGGTGCTGGGACCCCAGCTATTCACAATATATATTAATAATTTGGATGAGGGAACAAAATGTAACATCTCAAAGTTTGCAGATGATACCAAGTTGGGTGGGACGGTGAACTGTGACGAGGATGCAGGGATCCTGCAGCATGATCTGGACAGGTTGGGCGAGTGGGCAAATCAATGGCAGATGCAGTATAATTTGGATAAGTGTGAGGTTATTCACTTTGGAAGCAAAAACAGGAAGACAGATTACTACCTGGATGGTTGTAAATTGGGAGAGGGAAGTGTGCAGCAGGACCTGGGTGTCCTTGTGCACCAGTTGCTGAAGGTAAGCATGCAGGTGCAGCAGGCGGTAAAGAATGCTAATGGTATGTTTTGTTCAAGATAAATAGAGTACTCAATTATTTTTTTCTCCAATTACAGGGCAATTTAGCATGGCCAATCCACCTAACCTGCACATCTTTGAGTTGTGGGGCTGAAACCCAAGCAGACATGGGGAGAATGTGCAAACGCCACAGTGACCCAGGGCCGGGATTCAAACCTGGGTCCTTTGCGTCGCAGTCCCAGTGCTAACCACTGCGCCACATGCCACCCCGGCTAATGGTATGTTGGCCTTCATTGCAAGAGGTTTCGAGTACAGAAGCAGGGATGGGTTGCTGCAATTGTACAGGGCCTTGATGAGGCCACACTGAGAATATTGTGTGCAGTGTTGGTCTCCTTCTCTGAGGAAGGGTGTTCTTGCTTTCGAGGGAGTGCAGCGAATGTTTACCAGGCCGATTCCAGGGATGGCAGGACTGTCATATGAGGAGAGATCGATGAGGTTGGGATTGTTCTCGCTGGAGTTCAGAAGAATGAGGGGGGAATCTCATAGAGACTTTAAAATTCTAACAGGACTAGACAGAGGAGATGCAGGGAAGATGTTACCAATGATGGGTGTGTCCAGAACCAGGGGTTCTGAGATTCATTTTTTCCAATTCAGGGTCCTGAGGATTCAGGGTAAACCATTTCGGACAGAGATGAGGAGACATTTCTTCACCCAAAGAGTGGTGCGCCTGTGGAATTCATTACCACAGGAACTAGTTGATGCTAAAACATTGAATATATTTAAGAGGCGGCTGGATATAGCACTTGGGGAGAATGGGATCGAAGGCTTTGGGGAGAAAGCAGGATTAGGATATTGAGTTGGATGATCAGCCATGATCATGATAAAAGGCGGAGCAGGTTCAAAAGGCCTCATGTCTTCTATGTATCTATATGTATTATAGGTTTCTATGAGAGCCCCCCTCATTCTTCTGAAAGCCAGAGAATACAATCCTAACTGATTCCATTTCTCATACGTCAGTCCCACCATCCCAAGAATCTGTCTGGTAAACCTTCGCTGCACTCCCTCTCAAGCAAGAAGATCCTTCCTTTGATAAAGAGACCAAAACTGCTCACAATATTCCAGGTACGGCCTCGCCAAGGCCCTGCACAATTGCTGCATGATATCCCTGCTCCTGTCCTCAAATCCGCTCACAATGAAGGCTAGCATAGCATTTGCCTTCTTTACCGCCTGGTGTAGCTACATGTTTACCTTCAGTGTCTGGTGTACGAGGATACCCAGGTCCTGTTGCACATTCCCCTCTCCTAATTTATGGCCATTCTATGTGGCCTGGCCGACACGTGACTCCAGATCCGCAGCAATGTTGTGGTTGATTTGTAAGTGCCCTCTGAAATAGCCTCACAAGACACGCAGTTCAAGGGCAATTGGAATGAGCAGTAAATGCTGGTCCAGCCAGTGACGCCCACCTCCGAGGTACAGTGAAAAGTATTGTTCTGCGTACAGTCCAGACAGATCATTCCATACGTGAAACAATCTAGGACAGCCGATAAATACACAATGTAAATACATGGACACAGACACCGTGTGAAGCATACTGAGTGTAGTACTACTCAGTCGATAACCTGTGTATGTATAAACCAAATGTATAAATTACATATTAATGTATTAATTAGCTACAAGTCTGTAACATGATTAAATAAGTAGTGATCCTTAATTGAGTTACAATTAATTAAACAATAATGAATCAGTAGTTCTAGTAAAAGTCTGAGTTTTATTTGTTGTAAAAATATAAAAGCTTAATCGCTGTGTATATAAAGAATGTGCGATGAGGATAAATGTACTGGCAAGGGAGACCTTCCAACTCTGATGAGCCTCAACATTTGAAACTGTTTGAATAAGCGGTTGTACAGAATCAGATAAAGGGATAGTATGAAACAGTTCAATTGTATTCCTGTCAAAGGAAATGAGAGAAGGTGGTGTCAGTAATTAATGATCCAATTAAATTAAACTGGTGCCCAATTAACCAATGGTCATGTTACCACAGGCCCAACTCTGACATGAGGTAATGGTCACTTTGGGGGTAAAAGTCAAGGTTCCGAAGGTCTTCCTTGTTGGCCAAGTACTGAAGACTCTCGAGGCCGGGTTCCAAGGAAATTAGTGTCAAAGAAGGAGCCAGGTAGGAATACTCTTCCACAGACTGGTCACCACCTTGAAGTAAACGTCAATGTCTTCAAGTCAGTCAGTAAAGCTTTTCTTTAAAAAAACTTTTTAAATTTACTGTCCAGAATTCTGCCTTTGATTTAATTGGTTAAAGTCTTGTCCGAACCAAAGCAAATTTATTAATTGGGGATGTCTGAAATCAATTAATATCAGAAAGCATCAATCTTCAATTTAAAACTTGCACTTCTGTAGCGCCTTTCACAATCACAGCATGTCCCAAAGAGCTTCTGAAGTGTCGTCACTGTTATAGGAAATGCAGCAGCCAATTTCCACAAAGCAACATGGCACAAACAGCAATGTGGCAATGTGCAGATGATCTGATTTTGGTGATGTTGATTTAAAAAAAAATACATTTTGTTACGGTTTTGTAATTTTATCATAATAAGTGACAACAGTAAACAATGCAAATCCACATAAAACATTGTGCATAAATCATCTCCATCCCTAACCAGTCCCTCCTACCCTCAACAGAGAATGGCCTAACTACCCCCCTTTTTTGCCTCTGCTGACAGTTAATTTTCTCTAAAGAAGTCAACAAAGTGCCACCTCCTGATGAACCCGAGCGTTGACCCTCTGAGGGCAAACTTGATTTTTCAACTCTTGACAAATCCAGCCATGTCGCTAACCCAGATCTCTGATTCCGGGGCTTCGAGTCCCTCCACGCTAGCAATATCCGTCTCCGGGCTACCAGGGAGGCAAAGGCCAAGACATCAGCCTCTCTCGCCCCCTGGACTGCCGGCACTCCAAAATCCTGCACCTCTGGGCTCGGCACCACCCGTGTTTTTAGGGCCGTGGACATGACATCCGCAAAACCCTGCCAGAATCCCCCAAGCTTCAGGCAGGCCCAGAACATACGGACATGACTTGCTGTCCCCCACCACACACCTCTCCTCTACCCCAAAAAACCTGCTCATCCGGGCCACCGGCATGTGTGCCCGGTGAACGGGGCAGCACGATGGCACAGTGGTTAGAATCGCTGCCTCACGGCACCAAAGTCCCAGGTTCGATCCCGGCTCTGGGTCACTGTCCATGTGGAGTTTGCACATTCTGCCTGTGCTTGCGTGGGTTTCACCCCCACAACCCCAAGGTGGATTGGCCATGCTAAATTGCCCTTTAATTGGAAAAATAAATTGGATACTCTAAATCTTTTTAAAAATGTCTGCCCTGTGAACGACTAAAAATTGTATCAGGCTGAGTCTGGCACATGATGAGGACGTATTGACTCTGCTCAAGGCATCCGCCCACAGACCGGCCTCTATCCCTCCCCAGAGCTCCTCTTCCCATTTGCCCTTTAGCTCCTCTATCTGAGTTTCCCCCGACTCCATGAGTTCTTTGTAGATATCGATACCTTTCCCTCTCCCACCTCTCATAACGTTTAAGAGCCTTCTGACATTGGCCGTAAGTTGCCTGCCCTTCACAAACCCCGTCTGGTCTTCCCTTATCACCTCAGGGACACAGCCCTCTAGCCTTGAGGCCAACAGTTTGGCATCCACATTCAATAGGGAGATTGGCCTATATGACCCGCATAGCTCAGGGTCCTCCTTCAGGATCAAGGCCTGTGACATTGTTGGGGGAAGGGCACCCTGCTCCCTTGCCTCATTAAATACCCTCACCAGCAGCGGGCCCAGCATCTCCGAGAACTTATAAAATTCCACTGGGTAGCTGTCTGGTCCCAGGGCCTTACCCAATGTCTGGCCTCCAGCCCCTCTACTATTTCTTCAATTCCAGTCGGGGCACCCGACCCCTCCACCTGCCCTTCCTTCGGACTTCAACTCACCCAGAAGCTGCCTCATCCCCTCTACCCCAGCTGGGGTTCTGACTCATATAACTTGCTATAAAACTCCTTAAACACCCCGTTCACCCCTGCAGGGTCCAAGACCGGGTTCCCACCTCTGTCCTTCACTCTTCCAAGCTCCCTGGCCGCCTTCCTTTTCCTCAGCTCGTGCGCTCGCATCGTACTGGCCTCACCATACTCGTATACCGCTCCCCCCTCGCCTTCCTCAGTTACTCCTCCGCCTTCCCTCCAGATAACAGCTCAAACTCCATTTGTAGCCCCTGCCACTCCTTCAATAACCCCACCTCCGTGGCCTCCGACTATGTCCTGTCCACCTGGAGTATTTCCCCAACTACCCTATCCCTCTCTGCTCGCTCCACCTTTTCCCTATGGGTCTGTATCGACATTAACTCCCCCCTAACCACTGCCTTCAGCGCTTCCCAAACCGTTGCTGCCGAGACATCCCCCGTGTCATTTATTTCCAAATAGTTCTGGATAGATTCCCTCACCCACCCGCACACCCCCTCATCCGCTAACATTCCCACACCCAACCTCCATTGCGGGCGCTGCCCTCTCTCCTTATTCGCCCGTAAATCCACCCAATGTGGGGCATGGTCCAACACAGCAATTGCCGAATATTCAGTATCAACCACCCCCACCAGTAGAACCATGCTCAGAATAAAGAAGTCGATCCGGCAGTACGCTTTGTGCACATGGGAGAAAAAAAGAAAATTAATTAGGTTGCCTTCATTTGCTTGGCGAAGCTCTCCTGCAGGTTCTACAGTCAGCTTCGCTGCTCAACTAATTCTTCTTGGACGACCATTTCTGGTCCACGGCACCACATACTGGTGGGGGATTTCTCCTCACTGTCTCACTCTCCGCCAATGTTTCTAATAGAATTCCGAAACAAATCTGGAGAATAGGTTCAAACGGTCCGTCACGAGTGGGAGCTCGACCTCCTACTCCATGGCCGCCACCAGAAGTCAAAAGGATGAAATTTACAGACAGTTTGGTCCGGTGGGCTCGTGGAAGGGAGGGAAGCAGCCGAGGCAGCTGATCGGATTGACTCAATCTCATGTCACAAAGAAGCTTCACAAGCTCCTCAGACTCTTGTTGGAGGTGAGGATGGAAGAGACAGGGGAGAGCGAGAGTACTTCAAAAGGAACTAACTAGGGCAGCACGGTGGCCTAGTGGTTAGCACAACCGCCTCACAGCGCTGAGGTCCCAGGTTTGATCCCGGCTCTGGGTCACTGTCCGTGTGGAGTTTGCACATTCTCCCCGTGTCTGCGTGGGTTTCGCCCCCACAACCCAAAAATGTGCAGAGTAGGTGGATTGGCCAAGCTAAATTGCCCCCTTAATTGGAAAAAATAATTGGATAATCTAAATTTATAAAAAAAAAGGAACTAACTTGTGTCAGAGATATTAAAAAATTTCAACACTGCATATTTAACATAATTCTAATTTATTTAACTTTCAGCCAGAATATTAGCCCCTGTAAATGGGCTGGAGTTTATTATTAGGAGAAAGAGACCCAAATGAACATGGTTCAGTCCTGAATGTGAGGAACAGGAAAATCCAATCACTGTGGTTACTTGTGGCCTCGCTGGTGTCTCAGCAGGTGGGATGACTGAGTGAATCCCTTCCCACACTCGGAGCAGGTCAATGGCCTCTCCCCATTGTGAATTCGCTAATGTACAGTGAGGCAAGAGGATTGTCTGAACCCAGTCCCACAGTGAGAGCACCTGAACGGTCTCTCATCAGTGTGAACACGTTGATGACACATCAATTCCCCAGAACTTTTATAGCTCTTCCCACAGTCTGGACATTGAAACGGTCTCTAATCAGTGTGAACTCGCTGGTGTCTCAGCAGGTGGGATGACAGAGTGAATCCCTTCCCACACGTGGAGCAGGTGAACGGTCTCTCCCCAGTATGAACTCGCTGGTGTTTCCGCAGTGTGGATGATTCAGTGAATCCCTTCCCACACGTGGAGCAGGTGAATGGTCTCTCCCCAGTGTGAACTCGTTGGTGACTCAGCAGGTTGGCTGACTGAGTGAATCCCTTCCCACACGTGGAGCAGGTGAACGGTCTCTCCCCAGTGTGAACTCGCTGGTGAATCAGCAGGTGGGATGACCGAGTGAATCCCTTCCCACAGGCGGAGCAGGTGAATGGTCTCTCCCCAGTGTGAATTCGCTGGTGTTTCCGCAGTGTGGATGATTCAGTGAATCCCTTCCCACACGTGGAGCAGGTGAACGGTCTCTCCCCAGTGTGAATTCGCTGGTGTTTCCGCAGTGTGGATGATTCAGTGAATCCCTTCCCACACGTGGAGCAGGTGAACGGTCTCTCCCCAGTGTGAACACGCTGGTGACTTAGCAGGTTGGATGACTGAGTGAATCCCTTCCCACACGTGGAGCAGGTGAATGGTCTCTCCCCAGTGTGAACTCGCTGGTGACGCAACAGGTGGGATGACTGAGTGAATCCCTTCCCACACGTGGAGCAGGTGAACGGTCTCTCCCCAGTGTGACCTCGCTGGTGACTCAGCAGGTTGGCTGACAGAGTGAATCCCTTCCCACACGTGGAGCAGGTGAACGGTCTCTCCCCAGTGTGAACTCGCTGGTGACTCAGCAGGTTGGCTGACAGAGTGAATCCCTTCCCACACGTGGAGCAGGTGAACGGTCTCTCCCCAGTGTGAACTCGCTGGTGTTCCCGCAGTGTGGATGAATCAGTGAATCCCTTCCCACACGTGGAGCAGGTGAACGGTCTCTCCCGAGTGTGAACTTGCTGGTGACGCAACAGGTGGGATGAATCAGTGAATCCCTTCCCGCACTTGGAGCAGGTGAACGGTCTCTCCCCTGTGTGAACACGCTGGTGACTCAGCAGGTTGGATGACTCAGTGAATCCCTTCCCACACTTGGTGCAGCTGAATGGTCTCTCCCCTGTGTGAACTCGCTGGTGACTCAGCAGGTTGGATGAATTAGTGAATCCCTTCCCACACGTGGAGCAGGTGAACGGTCTCTCCCCAGTGTGAATTCGCTGGTGACGCAACAGGTGGGATGACTGAGTGAATCCCTTCCCACACGTGGAGCAGGTGAATGGTCTCTCCCCAGTGTGAATTCGCCGGTGTTGCCGCAGTGTGGATGACTTAGTGAATCCCTTCCCACACGTGGAGCAGGTGAACGGTCTCTCCCCAGTGTGACTACGTCGATGAGTTTCCAGCTTGGATGGGGAAGTGAATCCTTTCCCACAGTCCGCACATTTCCACAGTTTCTCCTCAGTGTGACTGCATTTCTGTCTCATGGGGCCCGATGACGTGTACGGTTTCTCCCCACTGTGAACGATGCTTTTTCCTTCCATGTTCAATATCCGCTGATATTCAGGATATGATAAATTGAGGGCTCTTGTCAGATCCTAATGTGATGCTTGGTTTGAGTTTCCGGACTTTGAAGCCTCCCCTTCGAACACCCTGTGAAAGTGATTTAAAACAGAAAATAGGGAGTGAGAGAGAACCCACAAAAACACAAAGGCAGGTTGTGAAATTGAGCTGAATGATTCTGGTCATTTGTGGGGCTGGCACTGGGAAAAAGTGACCATGAAAACTGCTGGATTGTCACAAAAACCCAACTGGCCTCTTTGGGAGGAGTGAGAAAGAGGTGAAGAGGGATTTTGTATATCTACAAGTCATATTAAAGAGAATAGTTGGCAAAGCAAATTCAATCTTGAGCTTCATAAACAGTAACCAAAGAGAAAATGCTGGAACATCTCAGCAGGTCTGGCAGCATCTGTAGGGAGAGAAAAGATCTCATGTTGAGTCCAGAGGGGCTGGTTTAGCTCACTCAGCTAAATCGCTGGCTTTTAGCAGACCAAGCAGGCCAGCAGCACGGTTCGATTCCCGTACCAGCCTCCCCGAACAGGCGCCGGAATGTGGCGACTAGGGGCTTTTCACAGTAACTTCATTGAAGCCTACTCGTGACAATAAGCCATTTTCATTTCATTTTCATTTCATGGTCCTTTGTTAACTCTTTTCCTTCCCTACAGATGCTGCCAGACCTGCTGAGATGTTCCAGCATTTTCTCTTTGGCTTCAGATTCCAGCATCCGCAGTAATTTGCTTTTATTCATAAACAGTAATATTGATACCAAAACTATGCTTCTGGTGGCACGGTGATCAGCACTGCTGCCTCACAGCGCTAGGGACTCGGGTTCAATTCCGGCCTTGGTGACTGTGTGTGTGGAGTTTGCACTTTCTCCCCATGTCTGCGTGGGTTTCCAGCCAGTGCTCAGGTTTCCTCCAACAGTCTAAAGGGAACGTTAGGTGGATTGGCCTTGATAAATTACCCATTAGTGTCCTGGGATGTGCAGGTTATGTGGGGCTATGGGGGTCACAGGGACAGGGTAGGAATGTGGGCCCAAACGAGTGCCCTTTCAGAGGATCAGTGCAGACTTGATGGGCCGATTGGCCTCATTCTGCACCTTCGGAATTCTATGATTCTATTTCTATTCTGTGCATCTTTATAAAGCTCTGGTCACCACTCTTCAGGGAGGATGTGAAGGTTCTTGAGAAGGTGCTGAGGAGATTTACCAGTATGGTTCCAGCAAAGGAGGTTGAGGGGAGATTTGATTCTGGTCCAAAAGATTTTGCCAGATTTCCATCGGGTAGACAAAGAAACTCTTTCCATTCACTGATCGTACAAGCAGATACGTAGATAGGGTGGAATTAAGTTAATCTGTCAGGACACAGATTGAAAGTTTTGGGTAAAACCTGGATTGAACTATATCAGATCCTGAGGGGTCTTGACAGGGTGGATGCAGAGAGGATGTTTCCTCTTGTGGGAGAATCTGGAACAAGGGGTCACTGTTGCAAAATAAGGGGTCACCCATTTCAGATGGAGATGAGGATTTTTTATTCTCTTGAGGGTTGTAAGACTTTGGAACTCACGTCGTTAAAAGGCAGTGGAAGCAGAGTCCTTGAATATTTTTAACGCAGAGCTGGATACATTCTTGATGGGCAAGGGGGTGAAAGGTCATCGGGGTAGGCAAGAATGTGGAGTTGAGGTTAGAATGAGATCAGCAGCAGTCTAATTGAATGCTGAGCAGGCTCGAGGGGCCGAGTGGCCTGATCCAAGTTTGTATGTAAAAGGTACAGGAGATATGAGGTGATATGAGATATATGTTTTTACACAGCGAGCGGCAATGACCTGAAACTTGCTGCCGAGGAGGGAGTTTGGAAATGGACACAATGAATCATTTGATTTCAAAAGGAAATTGGATTTGAGGGAAATAAACCTGCGAAGATACAGGGATAGAGCAGGAGAATGGCACTGACTGGATTGCTCCAGAGAGCTAGCATGGACTCAATGGGCCGAATGCCATTCTCTGTGTCATCATATCTCTGACTCTCTTGTATAATCTAGTTTTGTAATTTAACCCTGGGGGGGGGGTTCAGATATCACTCAGGTAAATCTGTGCTACACTCCCTCCGAGGCCATTCTATCCTTCCTCAGGTTTGATGCCCAGAACTGAACACAGTTCTCCTGGTTTGGTCTAACCAGGGTTTGTGAATCTCGGGGCTTTTCCAGTCACACTGAGATCTGAAATAGAATAGTACAGCACAGAACAGGCCCTTCGGCCCTCGATGTTGTGCCGAGCAATGATCACCCCACTTAAACCCACGTAACCCGTAACCCAACAATCCCCCCATTAACCTTACACTACGGGCAATTTAGCATGGCAAATCTTCCCTCACAGACAGAACAGACAAACCTTTTACCTTCCACACCCAGATGCTGCTGAAATTCAGGTTCTGATGAACCGAGTGATCTGTCAGATCGCGATGTGACGTTTGGTTTGTGTTTCCCGTCTGTTAAACCTCCACTTCCAGTATCCTGTAAATTTACAGAAACCTCACTGTCAGTTTAGGATAGAAATTCACAACATTCTCTCTTCGCCAACTTTGATTAAATGTATTCCTGGAGGTTTGATCACATGACCTGCCCCTATCCTCCAGCCATTAATCGGTCAACACAGTAAATATAAATAATGTACCTCGGGGATTCACGGCCTAGATAGCAGGGAGCGGAGTTTGCGCAAATCCAGGCAGGAGGAGCTTCGGAACAGTAAATATAAATAATGCACCTCGGGGATTCACGGCCTAGACAGTAGGGAGAGGGGTTGGTGTGAACCCAGGCAGGAGGAGCTTCGGAACAGTGAATATAAATAACGTACCTCGGGGATTCATGGTCTAGACAGCAGGGAGAGGAGTTGGTGCAAATTCGGAACAATAAATATTGGCACCCAATTATTTTTCCAATTAAGGGGCAATTTAGCATGGACATCTTTGGGTTGTGGGGGCGAAACCCACGCAGACACAGGGAAAATGTGCAAACTCCTCATGGACAGTGACCCAGAGCCAGGATTTGAACCCGGGTCCTCAGCACCACAGGCAGCAATGCTATCCACTGTGCCACCATGCTGCCCCACAATAAATATAAATAACGTACCTCAGAGTAAAGCTGATTGGCTGGTTGGAAATCTGTTCTAAATTTGAGAAACTGGAGTAATTAACTAAGTAGGGAGTAACTCGGAGATCAGTAACTAGGAGATTAGTAACACGGAGATTGCTATTTGTATCTATATCAACGATTTGGATGAGAATGTACAAGGCATGATCAGTAAGTTTGCAGATGACAGTAAAATAGGTGGTATTGTAGACAGTGAGGAAGGTTGTCAAAAATTGCAGCAGGATCTTGTCAGCTGGGGAAGTAGGCTGAGAAATGGCAAATGTTGTTCAATACCATCATGGGCAGCACGGTAGCATTGTGGATAGCACAATTGCTTCACAGCTCCAAGGTCCCAGGTTCGATTCCGGCTTGGGTCACTGTCTGTGCGGAGTCTGTACATCCTCCCCGTGTCTGCGTGGGTTTCCTCCGGGTGCTTCGGTTTCCTCCCACAGTCCAAAGATGTGCAGGTTAGGTGGATTGGCCATGATAAATTGCCCTTAGTGTCCAAAATTGCCCTTAGTGTTGGGTGGGGTTACTGTGTTATGGGGATAGGGTGGAGGTGTTGACCTTGGGTAGGGTGCTCTTTCCAAGAGCCGGTGCAGACTCGATGGGCTGAATGGCCTCCTTCTGCACTGTACATTCTATGATACTCTATGATAATACAGATAAGTGTGAGGAGTTGCATTTCAGAAAGTCAAATCCAGGGTCGGACTTTCACAGTGAATGGTAGGGCCTTAGGGTGTATCATGGAACAGAGGGATCTTGGAGTTCATGTGCACGGTTCTTTAAAGGTGGAGTCACAGATAGATAGGGCAGCACGGTAGAATAGTGGTTACCCCAGTTGCTTCACAGCTCCAGGGTCCCAGGTTCGATTCCCAGCTGGGTCACTGTCTGTGTGGAGTCTGCACATTCGCCCCGTGACTGCGTGTGTTCTCTGGTTTCCTCCCACAGTCTAAAGATGTGCGGGATAGGTGGACTGGGCATGCTAAATTGCCCTTAGTGTCCAAAAAAAAGGTTAAGTGGGGGTTACTGGGATAGAGTAGATAAGTGGGTGGGGTGCTCTTTCTGAGGGCTATCCAGCTCTGGAAGACTCGATGGGCCGAATAACCTCCTTCTGCACTGCAAATTCTCTGATGAAGAAGGCTTTTGGCATGCTGGCCTTCATCAGTCAGGGCATTTAGTATACAAGTTGGAAAGTTATGTTACAGTTGTACAGGACGTTGGTGAAGTCGCACTTGGAGTATTGTGTTCAGTTTTGGTCGCCTTTGTTTTTTAAATTCACCTATATGTTTTTAGAATTCCCTTTATACCAACGAACCTTACGGGCCACTATTCTAAAAACCGCGAACAGGGAACTTCCTCCCTTACTCCAGTACAGGCCTCTGAGAGTGCTATTCGGGTCAAACTCTCCTTTCAAGTTATCCCCCGGTATAACTCCTACCTTCACTGAAGAATTTTACTTACTTACCCCTTAATGGCATCGATGTCACGGGTCCTGCGTTCTTAAGGAAGTGAAGTAAGCTAATAACCACTTTTTCAGGTTAAATTATTTTATTATTAACATACTCTTTTTATCTCATTAAATTAAAAACATTATTTACTTTTTGATGTTGTCTGGTTGGTTGGTGAGGCCTTCAGACTCTCTCTCTCTCTCTTTCACTTTCAAGCCTCCTGGTCATCTCTCCCGGTGCAGTTTTCTCTTTTCCTCCTCTTCTTTCTTCTGTGGCTGCTTCTCTCCTGCTGCTGCTCCGTCTTCCTTCTGGTCTGGTCTGGTCTGGTCTTTTTGGGCCTTCCCTCTGCTGGGCCTCTGCTCTTGCTGTCTTTCTTGCTTCTTCGGGTGCCGCTGGTGTTCTGCTCCTGGTGTCTTTGTTCTGCTTCTTGCCTCGTGGGGAGAAAAAGGGGAGGAGTCTGAAGTCCATGCTGGTTTCTTTGTTTCAGCTGTTCTGATCGGGACCTCTGATAAGGATCGGACTTCGGGTCTTAAAGGGGCAGTCCATCACAATTTTCCAACAACACAAAGAGATTTTTTAAAACTTTTTTCTTTTGCCTTTTTCCTGCTGCAGGTTGTAATAACCATTCTGATAGACTGAAATTGCTGCCCACAGTTTCTGTGCCCTTCAGCTGCCACCAACCTCTTGTGGGATCTTTCCCTGCACTCTCCTCGATCAGATGTTGGCAGACCTCTATGTTTCAAATGACACATTCTGTATTTTCCAGAACACCCCGTCTTGACATTTGAAACATTACTATAATTTGGTTTATTGTCCCCCCATCCAATTGTACTAACCTACATCCCTGATCATTGTCATTTGTATGCATATCACCGACCAGTGTCAATACGAGTCTTGTTTTCCGTTCCAGTCCAACTTGTTTTCCATTTCTGATTGGAATGTGGTAATTGTGATATCTTTTACCCCCCACTGATCCCCTAGTCTTATTAATTTACAATGTTCAATTGATCCTGCTTGTATTCCTAACTTCCCCATTAATGTCTAACATTGTCGTGAATCATGTAAGTCTGCCAACCCCTGGTTTACATGAGAGAACATCTTTCTGACAACGTGTATATTTTTCATTTCAGCATTTACAAAACCGCATTGAACCGTCTCTTTTTTTTTCTTCCCAAACAAATTCTCCCTATTGTTCTATACATAGTAAAATTTTTATCTTATCTTAACACCTTATTCATTACCTAACCAATAGACTGTGTGTTACACTTTACATATTTTCAACTGTTAACAATTTAATATCAATATCGAAACATCGCTTCTTGGCTTTTGGAACAATCATTATTACATACTAACTAACCCTCTATTAAAACATTCACAGTTTAGAAATGCGGATCAAGTTATTTACCGACACACATACCCCCCTTCTCATATATATACAACAGTCCCTATCAATTTACATGAAAATAAAAAATTTTTCTTATCAACGATTATAGCTCTTCAATGCAATATTGTTTTGTTGCATTGGTAACAATTTTCCCGCCGTAGTATCAAGCTACTGAAATTCTTAACCTATTATCATTGATCATATTGGGGTTCCTCGTCAGTCGCTGCTATCTGCTGCCGAGACCTTAATGATTCCACTGCGTAGTACATACCCCATGGAGACCACAGATCATCCATCAACTAATGTCCAGTTAGAGATGTCTGACCGGGGGTTTCACTGTCCAGTTATAATTTGATATTCTAATTTGCATTTAATTCCCTCAAATTTGTAGCCAATTATATCATTAGTTTCCCCCCAATCCTGTCGAACAGATTCTTCTCGCGAACTGGTTTGTTATTGGAGTGTAGTTCTCTTCCTTCTTGCGACCTGGTTTGTTATTAATTTTTTCCACCTGAAAAAGCAAATGAACAGATCAAGGGTGGAGAGGGCCCTATTCTTTAATTCGGATTATCCCAGAAGTGCCCTCTCCAGGACTTCCGGATTCCTTTTGCCATCATTTCTTTTTGAACTGGTTTATATTCCATATCCTTGATGTAGTCAAGCCTCCTTCTGTCATTGCACCCCTGAGTGAGATTCGAAGAATCTCAAACTCCTCTGATGCTCACTGGGTCGTGTGTTTCAAGCGTGACACAATTTCTTTTGCTCCAGACACCATGCTTCTCTAATTCAATTGTATGTGTACCCAGAATCTGAACAATCTTGTCTTTACATTTTACAGTCTCGCGAATGATTTTCCCCGCAGTCTTAGTTGGTAACTTCACCCAAACTTCGTCTCCTACTTGATAATTCCCAGATTCACTTGGGTCTCCTTGTCCCTGGGGGACAGAGGTTCCAAGGTTGCTATTAAGATCAAATACTATTCTTTCAATGTCTTTATCCCAGCCTTTATTATTCTGATTCTTTATGATCCAATCCTTTACTTTTCTTACAGACCTCTCAGCCATTCCATTACTCTCAGGTGCATATTTCACGGCCCAATTGATTGTTATTCCTCTGTCAGCACAAAAGTTAATAACAGTATTGTTTCTAAAGTGTGGCGCGTTGTCCATTCGGATCGATTCTGGTCTACCTCTGGAGGTCATCATTTCTGCCAATACCCTTTTGGTTGTGGCTCCATTTGCTTTGCTGGTTGCTCTAAGGTCAATTTCTCCCGTGCAGCTATCAGCTTTGACTAAAAAATACAAATTACCTTTGCTGCTTCTGGGAAAAAGTGGTCCTGCATAATCTAATGACCATTCCTGCATTGGTTTCTCAGTTTTTATGCTCCCATATGTTTTATTTCCTCTCTGTCCTCCACAGGCCATACATCTCTCACATTTTCTCCTTACTGCAGTTAAATGTTGTCTCCAATAGGCTATTTTAAGTCCCAACTTCTTCAACTCCCTTGAGACTACAACATGACCCCCATGTCCTGTGGCTTCATGTACTTGCTTAATTATCATTTGATGGTCGGCTGCTGAGTTCCCAAGAGTCCCCAAGATTATTGTCCTAAGTCTGGCTAATTCATCCACTTCCTGATTCCCCTTACACAGTTCCCCAATTCCTTTTGTGTGTGCTTTTTGATGAATTGTCTGGATCTCCATATCGGCTAAAATTTTATCTATCTCTTCCCACTGTTCTTTCTGTTCCAGTAGTTTATTTCTACCGTTCGTCCAACCGTTTAGTTTCCAAAACTCCAAATCTTTCTCCAATCCTTGCTGCACGAAAAAGCTATCGGTTACAACGGTAACTTCCTGCAGCTTTCGCTGGTGACACTCCTTTAGCCCTTGCAATACTCCCTCTACCTCAGCTGTCTGAGCTGATCCAATGATTACTCCCTGTTCCTCCACTACTATGTTTCCTGAATTTTTTAAAATGAATGCCCATCTGGCTTGTTCTTCGTCCTTCTTGACTTTACTACCATCAGTATATAATACCCAAGCATTCACCAACTCCGTTTTACTAACTGGCTCATCAAGTTTCTGTCCCTTTTGAATGTTATGAACAAACATTAAGTCAGGGTTTAGAAGAATGGTTTCCCATCTTTCCCATCGAGCTGTATTCGCGCCTTGCTGGCAAATCTGTCTCTTGGTTAGCTCCTTTAACTCCAGAAACTCAGTTGTGACATAAATTTTCTTACCACCCGACAAGTTTTCTATCTCTGCTATTCTCTTTGTTATAGCTGCTAGACATTTCTCGATGTTTGAAAACTTTTGTTCAGCTCTCGACCAGTTTCCTGTCAGATGTTTGATAGGTGTCTGATTGCTAAGATTAGCAAGTACCATACCATATCCATTTTTATATATGTCTAATTTAATGCTTAAATCATCCTCTTCTTGTCTCCCAACTAATGACCCCGATATCGCAATTGCTGCCTTTAACTGATCTAACCCTCTCTGGGCCTCGCTGGTCCAAATAAAATCCCCTTTCAAGGTTTGATAAATGGCTTTAGCATAGAGACTGAAGTCCTTCACTACTGGCCTTAGATATCCCAACATTCCCATTATTTTTTGAACCCCTTTTTTCGAAACAGGCGCAGTAATTTCAGCTATCTTCTTCCTCATTTCAATACTGGCCTCTCTACCTTCCTTCGATACTGAATAACCCAAATAGTTGACTTCGCTTCTCCCAATTTGACATTTCTTTAGCCCTATTTTAAAGCCTGCTTCACCAAGTGTCTTAATGATCCTGGCCACTCTTTCCACATGTTTGTCCTGATCGTCATCTCCAATTAATATGTCATCGATATATACTAAGGCCAAATCATCTTGAATCAGCTCCCTGATTACTGCCTGAAAGTGATTTGGAGAATTAACATATCCCTGTGGAAGTCTACAATATACATAATGCTTAGTTCCAAAGGTGAATGCTGTTTTCTCCCTGCTGTCTGGGTCTAATGGAACACTCCAGAATCCATTCGCCAAATCTATACTAGTTAAGTAAGTTTTTCCCGCGACTTGCTCTAAGGTAGCTTGTGGATTTATTAAATATCTCTTGTCCTTCTTTGTGACTTTATTTAAAGCTTTGTAATTTGTTACCATTCTAAATGTGCCATCTGGTTTTCTTACTACCTGAAGTGGACTATTTGTTGAGGCATATGTGACCCCTTGAATAATCCCCTGCTGCTCCAATTCCTTGATTATTATCTCCAGCTCACTCTTAGCTCCTCTAGGCAAAGGATACTGTTTTTGAGGTCTGTGTTGTCCCCCGTGAATTGTGTGTTGAAATTGCTGGCTAAGCAAACCTGTGTCATTCTTACCTATCGCTAGGTTTGCTCCCATCAGTACTTCTTCCATCTTCTTCCAAGCTTCGTCATTTAAAATACTTTTCTCTTTCTGTTTCCTTATTTCCTCCATGTTATCAATTGGTTTTAATATCCTTATTTTTCCAGTATCTATTTTTATTAAATCTTTCCCTGCCATCAGATTATCAGTTCCTGATATTGCCAGTAATTCTCCCAATCTAACTTCTGGTCTAATATCCTTATTCCCTAATGCTCCTTCTACTATGTATTTCTTTCCTGTCGGATTTCCAGCTTCTTCCCTTATCATTGATATCTCAGCCCCTGTGTCCACTATAAATCTTACCCCCTTGTACACTACTACTAATTCTCCTTTGTCTGTTTCTGTGGTTAGATTTTGTATAGCCTGTTTAAGGGGAGAAGCCGAATCCTGTCAATATATACCGGGGCCTCCTCTGCCTCTTCCTCGGAATCCCCCTTGCGAGCGTCCCGGATACCCTTCTGGTGGTTGATATCTACCTTGCTCAATCCTCCCCTGACCAGCTGCTCTTCTTCTCCTATCCTCAATGAATCTGTCTCTTTCCTCCTGGCTGAGGGCTAGGAATTGTTCCCGTGGTAAATAATCTAGATTTTGTGGTGGAGGTGGCCCTTGTGACCGCAAATTATACCCATGTTGTGGCATTGCTGGTTGTGCTGGATTTTGTTCCGATTTGTCAGGTATCTGCCGGTTTGGTGGTCTAATCTGAGCATTTTGTGTTGAAACATTATTTTGGGCAGCTGCTCTTTTTTGTTCCCCTTTTGTGTGTTTATCCTTAAATGCTTTGCCTGCCAAATCAAATTTAACCAGTTCTCTTCCTATTTCTCTTCTAGAGGTCGTTAACAGTATTATTGAGAGGCTTTTTCCTCCTGGAATCTTGGGTCCTAATTCCCTCAGGAATCTGACTACATCGACCCCCTCTTCCTTATTAACCTCATATATTCGGTCGATATATGGTGTGAGGTGTTCCCCTGCATATGCTGCCTCTGTCATCTCTTTCATTAAATTAGCTCTCTCATTTCCCAAATCTAACTCACTTATTAAATCTGAGACTTCGCCTGTAACTATTTCTCCCACTGTATGTAAATCAATCAATTTGGTGGATTCTCCTGATGCCCCCATTTTCTTCGCTAACTGTTTTAACCTCTGTGAATACTCAATTTTACTCTCCCCATGTTTCTTTGGGCCTGCTGTCTTCATTACGGCTGCTACTATTTTATACGGTACCATGCCTCCCTGTCCTTCCTCTGGACCTGGTGTAAATGACTGGACTATTTTCTCACTTCTGGGGCATGGTGTTCTCAAAGGGGCACCTCTATCTGGGTCCCTATATTCGGAGAAATGTATCCGTCGTCGTACCGGTTCTTCCTCAAAATAGGGGGTACTATGTTGTGCAACCTCTTCCACCGATTCTATATATTCTTCAAACCTTGCACTTGGTACCTGGCTATCTCGTGGAGCATAGCTTGCCCTATCCATTGGAGTAGGAGCAGTTTTTTGGGGTCTTGGATGATTCTGTATCCTTTCCTGTGGTCTTAGTGCTGCTATTATCTGGCCTTGTGTTTCTGTGCTGTTCCTTACCCTACTCATGGCTCTTCCGAAACTGTCATACCCTTTGCTCATTTGCCAAATTTTAGCTTTGGGGGTAACGTTTGGTAATTCCAGTAATTTCGTAGAATCAATTTGTTGACTTCCGCCTAATATTTCTCCTATTTTAAGTCCCCTAGCTGTAACCTCTCTTTCCCATCCTTCCTGATCTCTATGGTGTACCATTTCTGCTTCTGGATTATAAATATAATACGGTACATCCTTATTTACTGGTTGATAAGTGGAAGGTTGTTGGTGTTTCCAGTGATCGCTATAATCCCCTATTTCTAATGGTTTAGAATTTTTTCTATTCCCTATTCCTCTCTTTGGTTTGACTATTTCCTCATTCTCGGATGAGGATGATAATTCTTCCTGTCCCATCACAGGAGGCGCCATAATCCCAACTATGCCTTGTTCCTCTTCACTTTCTTGTGGTTCAACGAAATGATCGATAAACGCTTCTTTCTTATGTGTGGCAGATTGCTGAGGCCAATTTTCTTCCTGAAACAGACTTGGATCTGGGTATGGAAAATTGTATCCCGTTGGGAAATTTTCACAGGAGTCCGAATTCTCTCGGCTATCTGATTCTAGGCCTGATTCCTCGTCACTTTCCATTTCTAATGGTTCATTTTTCTGCAGTTGTTTTATATATTTGCCTACCACTTCAGAGTTAATTTTGTGTTTACTATGGATCTGTATTATTTCTGTCCTGTTTACTCCGTCAATGATTTTAATCAGTTTGGAACACACTTTGCCCACTTGAGCAGCTGCATGCTTCTGTCTGTGTCCAAATACGATTAGTGATTCAGCTCGCTTTTCAAATGCAAACTGACAAAGTGCTTTAAGGACCCTGACTGAATCTGTATATTGCAGGGCTTTTGGCACTCTAACAAAGAGGGAGATATCTCCGTCTGGATACATATCTCCTGTCCAGGATTTCTTTTGCTCTTTTAATTTCTTCCATTCCCTTTTCATTTCTACATTTCTCTTGACCGTATCCCAGGGCATGAGAATTACCCTAATTGCCATTTTCGGATTTTTAGTTCTGTTCCTGGTTGTCCCTTTCAGGTGCACTCTGAAATTAAGGATAAGTACCCTTTCTGGGCCCTATCCAAGGCTGACCAAGGCACTATCTTCCTGCTCTAGTTAAGGGTCGATTGATTATTGGTTTCTGAATATAAGCGTCCCTATTTTCCAGAAAATGTCCGCACAATCCGCCTTACTCTGAGGATGATTTATTCTTTAGCCCCTACTCTGCTTAACTAGAAACTTCTAATATTCTAGCCTCGCTTTACCTAGAAACTTCTAATATTCTAGCCTCGCTTTACCTAGAAACTTCTAATATTCTAGCCTCGCTTTACCTAGAAACTTCTAATATTCTAGGCTTTTCTTGGGAACTAGAAACTTCTAATATTCTAGCCCCTACTCCGCTTAACTAGAAACTTCTAATATTCTAGCCTCGCTTTACCTAGAAACTTCTAATATTCTAGGCCTCCACGCTGGGCGCCATGTTTTTTAAATTCACCTATATGTTTTAGAATTCCCTTTATACCAAAGAACCTTAATGGCCGATATTCTAAAAACGGCGACCAGGGAACTTCCTCCCTGACTCCAGTACAGGCCTCTGAGAGTGCGATTCGGGTCAAACTCTCCTTTCAAGTTATCCCCCGGTATAACTCCTACCTTCACTGAAGAATTTTACTTACTTACCCCTTAATGGCATCGATGTCACGGGTCCTGCGTTCTTAAGGAAGTGAAGTAAGCTAATAACCACTTTTTCAGGTTAAATTATTTTATTATTAACATACTCTTTTTATCTCATTAAATTAAAAACATTATTTACTTTTTGATGTTGTCTGGTTGGTTGGTGAGGCCTTCAGACTCTCTCTCTCTCTCTTTCACTTTCAAGCCTCCTGGTCATCTCTCCTGGTGCAGTTTTCTCTTTTCCGGCTGCTGTGGCTGCTGCTGTCCTTCTTGCTTCTTCGGGTGCCGCTGGTGTTCTGCTGCTGGTGTCTTTGTTCTTGCTTCTTGCCTCGTGGGGAGAAAAAGGGGAGGAGTCTGAAGTCCACGCTGGTTTCTTTGTTTCAGCTGTTCTGATCGGGACCTCTGATAAGGATCGGACTTCGGGTCTTAAAGGGGCAGTCCATCACAATTTTCCAACAACACAAAGAGATTTTTAAAAACTTTTTTCTGTTGCCTTTCTCCTGCTGCAGGTTGTAATAACCATTCTGATAGACTGAAATTGCTGCCCACAGTTTCTGTGCCCGTCAGCTGCCACCAACCTCTTGTGGGATCTTTCCCTGCACTCTCCTCGATCAGATGTTGGCAGACCTCTATGTTTCAAATGACACATTCTGTATTTTCCAGAACAGGTTGGTACGGGTTAAAAGGGGTCAGGAATGTCTATCTCTGGTAGCGATCGTTGTGAGACACTTACTTGCTGGCAGCTGCTGTCCGAACCTCTCCTCTCTCGGTCAAGGTCTTCTTCGGTAAAGGCTGGTCAAGAGGGCTGGTCAAGAGAGGAGGGCTGGTCAAGAAGAACAAACTGAGTTTGTGACCTGTCTTTTATAGGTCCCAGGGTTACGCGCCCTTTTGGGCGGACCCTTTATCTCTCTGTAATCTCCTCCATTCCCTTCTCTATATCTCTGTAATCTCCTCCATTCCCTTCTCTCTCTCTCTGTAATCTCCATTCCCTTCTCTATCTCTCTGTAATCCCCTCCATTCCCTTCTCTATCTCTCTGTAATCTCCTCCATTCCCTTCTCTATCTCTCTGTAATCTCCTCCATTCCCTTCTCTATATCTCTGTAATCTCCTCCATTCCCTTCTCTATATCTCTGTAATCTCCTCCATTCCCTTCTCTATCTCTCTGTAATCTCCATTCCCTTCTCTATCTCTCTGTAATCCCCTCCATTCCCTTCTCTATCTCTCTGTAATCTCCTCCATTCCCTTCTCTATCTCTCTGTAATCGCCTCTATTCCCTTCTCTATCTCTCTGTAATCTCCTCCACGCTCTTATCTCTCCCAGTCTCTGCAATCAGCTCCAGCCTCTCAACCTCCAAGGTCTCTGCACTCCTCTCATTCCAGCTTCCTGACCATTCCTGATTTTAATCACTCTGTTTGTTATCCATGCCTCGAGCAAAGGCCACAAACTCTGGAATTTCCTCCCCAAGCCTCTTGACTTCTCTATCTTCCTGTCCTCCTTTAAGATACTCGTTAAATCCAACTCTGACCATCTGCCTCTTATCTCCTTACATGACTCTATGTCAAATATTGCTTTTTATCCCACCTATGGAGCACCTCAAAACGGTCCATTACACAAAGGGCTCTAAATAAATACACAGTGTTATTGATTTGGACATGTATCACTGTTCATTCATCATCACTGAGTGAATAACCTGTAACTCCAGCATTGTGGGAGCACCTTCACCACACAGACAGCAGCGATTCAAGAAGGTCAAACATCATCTTCTCCACAGGTAACTGGGGATGGGGAATATTTGCTGCTGGTCTTGTTGGTGAAAGGAGAAGGGAGTGGGAGGGGCTGATTGGCTCTGGCACAGAGAGCCAGCACAGACAGGACGGGCTGAATGGCCTCAGTCGTTATTGTGACCAATGATTCACTGATAAAGAGGTGATGCTGGCGACCAGGGAACAACCTCTGGAACCAATGGCCAACCTCATACAAAGCAGCTCTTCATTGATCTGGGGGCTGCGGCCCCGCTCGGTGTAAACAGGGGGAGAAGGATCCGTTCAGTTTATTTCCGGAGACACTCTGTCCACCCACCGGACCCTGCGCCCCACCATCCCCCCCTTTACCCATTGTGGACACGTCTGCCCATCACCCGCACTGCGCATGCTTCACTCACAGTCCAGCGCCGCCCCTCATTCACTCCCATTGGTTGGAGGACCAGCCGCTCCTGTCCGCACATCCAGATCCGCCCCCTCTATTCCTATTGGTCCGGTACTGCCACCAATCACTTCCCCAGGCATTGTGATGGTTCAGGCTGTGATTGGTGCATTCGCAGTACAGATTATCGCTGACGGTGCGAGGAGCAGGAAAAAAACAATGGAGCGACTTTCAGGAATGGAGCCAGTGGATGGCCAGGGAGCAATAGAAGCTGCGGAGTGAGCCAGGAGGCTTCATAAATACCCCGTGGAGGCTTCAACTCCTGAGTAAAATGTTAACGGTCCCATCTTAAACAGCACCGAACAGAGTGAGAGCTGAGCGGTGACAGGCCCGGGTTACCGGCCGCCATCTTTACAGAGGCCAAGGAGCCGCAGGGCCATGCGCTGAGAGCCTGGATCGGATACCAACTCTCTCGGATTGACTGGCTGGAGTCTCCAGGATTTTATTTTATTCATTTGTGGGAGTCACTGGCTGAGCCAACATTTATTGCCCATCCCTAATTTCCCTCAAACCGAGTGGCTGGCTCGGCCATCTCGGAGGGCATTTACAGAATCAACCACATTGCTGTGGTTTGGAATCGTGTCGGCCAGACCAGGTAAGGATGGCAGATTTTCTTTTCTGTTCATTCACGGGATGTGGTCTTGGTGCGATTCATGCCGGGGTCTCTGGAAAATCATTAGGACAGTAAACAGGATTTTGGGTCTCTGAAAAATAGTCGGCCCCTCGAACCTGCTCCTCACATACAAACTAGGAGTCGGCCCCTCAAGCCTGTTCCTTACACACAAACTAGGAGTCGGCCCCTCGAGCCTGCCCCTCACATGCAGACTAGGAGTCGGCCCCTCGAGCCTGCTCCTTACATACAAACTAGGAGTCGGTCCCTCGAGCCTGCTCCTTATACACAAACTAGGAGTCGGCCCCTCGAGCCTGTTCCTTACACACAGACTAGGAGTTGGCCCCTCGAGCCTGCTCCTTACACACAAACTAGGAGTCGGTCCCTCGAGCCTGCTCCTTATACACAAACTAGGAGTCGGCCCCTCGAGCCTGTTCCTTACACACAGACTAGGAGCCGGCCCCTCGAGCCTGCTCCTTATACACAAACCAGGAGTCGGCCCCTCGAGCCTGCTCCTTACACACAAACTAGGAGTCGGTCCCTCGAGCCTGCTCCTTACATACAAACTAGGAGTCGGTCCCTCGAGCCTGCTCCTTACATACAAACTAGGAGTCGGCCCCTCGAACCTGCTCCTTACATACAAACTAGGAGTCGGCCTATCAGACCTGCTCCACAATTCAGTAATTTTAACGTCAAGTCCGCATTCCTTCCGACTCCAATAACCTTTCATCCCCTTGCTTATCAAGAATCTATCCATCTCTGCCTTAAATATTCAAGGACTCTACTTCCACTGCATTTTAAGGACAGAAGCGCCAAAGTTATAGAACCCAACAGTGCAGAAGGAGCCCATTCGGCCCCATTGAGTCTGCATCAACCCTCCGAATGAGCACCGCACCCAGGCCCACTCCATCCCACCCATTTCATCCTCATAACCCCACCCAACGTGCAGACCCTTGGAGACGAAGGGGAATTTAGCATAGCCAATCCACCTAGCCTTGATTGCATTTGATTTTGTTTATTGCCATGTGTACCGAGGTACAGTGAAACAAATTTTTCTGCGAGCAGCTCAACCGATCATTAAGTACATGAAAAAAAAATACATAATAGGGCAACACAAGGTACACAATGTAACTACATTAACACCGTTATCGGGCGAAGCATACAGGGGTGTAGTATTAATCACGTCAGTCCATAAGAGGGCCATTTAGGAGTCTGATAACAGCGGGGAAGAAGCTGTTTTTAAGTCTGTTCGTGCGTGTTCTCAGACTTCTGTATATCCTGCCCGATGGAAGAAGTTGGAAGAGTGAGTAAGCTGGGTGGGAGTGGTCTTTGATTATGCTGCCCGCTTTCCCAAGGCAGTGGGAGGTGTGGATAGAGTCAATGGATGGGAAGCAGGTTTGTGTGATGGACTGGGCTGTGTTCACTACTCTCTGAAGTTTCTTACGATCTTGGGCCATGCAGTTGCTGTGAATTGCGCTTTCACGTATCTGATCGTCAGTCCAGAAGTAAAACACTCGAACACGTCAGTAACGAATATTCGTTTATTTACGGCCGGGACAAATCTCTAAGCAGTCGGGTAACCACCTTCGAGAAGTGCCAAGATCCCAGAATAAGGACGGTATCTTTATACATCTTACAGCTTAGGGGTGGACCCCTTAAATTCCTAGATACACCTATGATTTGGCAAGGATCCAGAACATGTACATATATGGAATTATTCTTCGAGGTCGGGAGGTTATTTGTGACATAATCATTAGCACAAGTCACTATCAATATTAATACAAAGGTTTTTGTATCCCATGGCCATCTGGCTTATCTCATTCCAAGGCCCTTCCGTTTACATTTCAATGTTTATTTGTTCCAACTGGTCAAACGAGCTTAATTACGTTATCTCTGCAATAAAGTAACGGTTCCCATTCATTCCATTCTTTGACTTTTTGACCTCTCTGCTTTCACAGATGCGGGTCAGAACATTAATTAGTACCAATGCCACACTCCCTATATTCCATCCCATAACCTTCTGACATCTTTGCTTTCACAGATGCCGGTCAGAACATTAATTAGTACCAATGCCACACTCCCTATATTCCATCCCATAACCTTCTGACATCTTTGCTTTCACAGATGCCGGTCAGACACACTCCCTTTATTTCATCCCTTGACCTGTTGACATCTCTTTCACAGAGCTTTTCAGAACTGTTATATTAACCCTATCAGCGAAGTTCCAAATGAAATCCACTTCTACATTCCCCCCTTTGATCATTCCTTGATCACATAACACTCAGGATACTTTAGATGGAAATGAGAGCGAGGCGGAGGTACTCCTCCTCTACTAGGCTCCGGCAGGATGCCACTTCCTCATATAGGTCAGGGGTAGGTGGAACCAGTGTTTCTTTTTCATCTAGGGCGGATCTCTGAAGCATCTGTGGTAATGCAGTGGCACCCAAACGGTTGCATAGGCATTTCACACCAGTAGCTATGATACAGAGCAACAAACAGATGGTAACGAAGATAATGAGCCCATGGAATAGGTAAGTGGCCCAAGAATTGGACCACATCCAGCTCCACCAGTCAGCCTGACCGGCGAGTCGCAAGCGCTGTACTCCATCTCTGATATGGGTTACCAGACGCGTGATATTCTCTGAACTGTCTGGAATGTAAGTGCAACATTCGGTCCCTATGATAGCACAGGTCCCCCCTTCTTTGGCTAGTAAATAATCCAGGGCCATGCGATTCTGTAGGGCTACCGTTCGTACGGCTACCAACTCTGCACTGAGTTCACTAAATCCCTCCGCGGTGTCATTTGCAACCTGTTCCAATAGGTCGCGGAGGAGCGCGTACTTCTTGAGGGACCAGATGGCGCCTATTTGGGGCCATAAGAGGGAAGTCACCACCTCCCACGGTGGTACTGACCTCTGGGCTCGAAAGTGGGGATGATGTTCGAGCTGGGCATAGTGTGTAGTACCCGGAACAACGAAACCCAAGTAGCACGACCCTGCCCAGTCAGTGGGGAGCCAGGGGTAAGCCTTATGGCCACAAATGAAGTAGGTGCCATTATAGGAGGTGAGGCTAGTTACCATCGAGGAGGTCCATATTTGGGTCCAATCAGGGCCCCCTGTGTGGTTGATAATGTTATTGATGATGGCGTGGCCTTTCCAGTCAGTAAGACCAAAAGTGTACTTACATGAACTGATTCCTAACACATATGTTCCAGGAGTTCGTACTTCCCGGAGTAAGCAGACCGTTCCGGTCTGGGGGTTCTGGATATTGAAGAACGGGGGTGTGCGATCTGCTGAGTAAGATGGCTGTCGCCAACCAAAGAAATCCCGCAAAGGGTAGCCGGCACTCAGCCATTCTTGGGCTGCTTCCCTGTGGTTTACAGAGGAGGACCTGGAGGCCCTGGTTGGTAAGGCAGAGTGACTAGTTACTGTCCTGTTCTGGAATATAACCCATTCAGCCGTCTGTTCGATCGAGAAAGGAACAGATATCAAGGGAACGCCTCCATGGGCATGGGTCGGGACCTATGTACATACCCAGCAAGAGGAGACACCCACTTTCTTAGCATAGACATAGGACATAAACAGAAAAGAATTTGCCGCTACATGGTGCGTTGCCCGCTTCCTTCTGGAAGGCGAGTAGGGGTGAGTAGTCCTTGATGGTAAAATTTGTACCCTGTCCTTATCAATGCACCGGTGGTTCCACCTGCATGTGCGGCGATCGTACATTAGAACCATGTACGTAATCAGGAATCGGCGCTTCTGGTCGTCGGGAGGAACGGTGGTTGGGCAGGTTTTGATAGCGGTGGTGATCCATCGGAGATCTGTCGTTGTTCCACATCGTGGGGTCCCTTCCCGGCACATGGGTGGGTGTCTGCTTCCGTACAGGCATCTCCTTCCTTCGGATGCAGCGAGAGAGAGCAGGGTGGCGAGTATTGTGACGGCGAAGAGGGGCCTCATCCTGGTACTCGTGTTCCTAGGACTTAAAGGAAAAGTTTAGAACATCATGGATACTTAATTAACTTACAATGGTGCATATGTACCCATGCGTTTCGTCCCTCCACGTTTACTGCAGTGGGGGTAGTGAGTAGAACCTGGAGGGGACCCTCCCATCGAGGTTCCAAACCTTTACGTGTCCAATTTCGAATTAGGACATAATCCCCAGGGTTGATGGAGACGTCATGAGTAATGGATGGGACTTCTTCCTGGGTGGCACGAACTCGGGAGTGTAATCCTTTCAAAATTCTAGTTAGTGTTAATATATAATTAGCCATCTCGGTAGTCATGTAATGGAATTGAACATTCCGTGGAACACTGCTGTCCCAAGGCGTTCGAAAGGGTCTGCCATATAGTATTTCCGCTGGGCTTAGGCGAGTATTTCCTGCGGGGGTGGCACGTAGCTGGAAGAGTGCTAAAGGCAGGTGTTTGAGCCAAGTGGCCCCAGTGTCTGCTTGTAGTTTAGCGAGTTTAGTCTTTAGAGTCTGATTAGCCCTTTCCACCACTCCAGCGGCTTGTGGTCTGTAGGCACAATGAAACTGTTGCTTTATTCCTAGCAGAGCACAGAATTCCTTATTGATTTGACCTATGAAGTGGGGACCATTGTCAGAGCTCAGCCGGGCTGGAATTCCAAATCGCGGAACAATTTCTCGCATTAACACCTTAACTACTGTCGAGGCCTTGTTATCCGTAGTCGGGTAGGCCTCGATCCATTTGCTAAAAGTGTCCACAATGACTAACACATATTTATAGCATTGACATCTTTCCAACTCAATGTAATCCATTTGTAGGGTCTCAAATGGACCCTCATGTAAGGGGGTTGTGCCAGGATCACAGGGGACGGCCTTACCGGGGTTGTGCTGTTGACAGATTAGGCACCGACTGCTAATTTGTTGGGCCATTTCTTGCAGTCGTGGGTGCCACCAGCTTTTTAACAATATGTCCCCTGTGGCACGAGCTCCACAGTGAGTTGCAAAGTGTACACATTCGGTCACCCAGGCTGCTAATGCATCGGTCATACATGTTTGTCCTACCGGGGTGACCCACAGCTTATTTTCGATATATATACATCCTAAGTTTTTCCACATATTTACAGCAGTTGCAGGAGCGTCCTCCTGCATTTGGATTATGTCAGCAATGGTTGGCATAGGTTTTTCAGAGGGGGACTTTCCCGAGGGGGTTTTAGTCTGCCTCATCATTCTAGGCACCATTAGTTTGCCAATTTAGAAATTTCTTTTGCCTTCTCGTCCGCTCTCCTGTTGCCCGTTTCCACCAGTCCTGTGCCTTTTGTATGCGCTGCGCATTTTATCACAGCTATCTTGTCTGGGAGCATAAGGGCCTGCAATAACTGGGTTACTAACTGCTGGTGTGAGATGGGTGTACCAGCGGAGGTTAGAAATCCTCTGTTTTTCCATAATTGCCCGAAATCATGTACTACCCCGAAGGCGTATCGGGAATCTGTATAAATATTAACCTTCCTCCCCTGTGCCAATATGCATGCTCGTATTAATGCAAACAATTCTGCCTGTTGGGCAGAAAAGGGAACTTCAAATGCTGCTGCTTCTACTACGTCACCGTCTTGATCGATGATTGCATAGCCAGATTGTCTATACCCCCTTTCGCCGACGGAAGAACTTCCATCGGTGAAAAAGGAACAATCTGCACTTGGGAGGGGTATATCGGAGAGGTCGTCTCGAACCGAGGAGACTTCCTGCAACAGTTGCAGACAGTCATGAGTTGGGTCGAGCATGTCTGTGGGAGGATGCGTCAAAAAGTTAGCAGGGTTGATAGTGGTGCAGTGGGCAAACTGGACCTTTGGGTTATTAAGGAGAGCAATCTCATATCTATTCTGACGAGCCATCGTGAGATGCTGAGTCTGTAGCTGTCCCAAAAGGGCCGTAACAGAATGGGAACTATAGACAGTGATATCTTGTTGGAGGGTAATATTAGCAGCCGATTGCAGGCTGTTGTAGATAGCTGCAAGAATTTGGGTACAGATAGGATAGCCAAGGGCTACCGGATCGAGTTTAGAGGAATAGTATGCAACCGGGCGACAGCGGTCGCCGTGGCGTTGGGTCAGGACAGCTGTGGCGCAGTCGGCAAGGACTGTGCAATAGAGCTGAAAAGGGCGATCATATAAGGGTCGACCAAGGGCAGGGGCCTGGAGGAGTGCCTCCTTGAGGCGGTTAAAGGCCAGTGCGGCTTCCGGGGACAAGGAAAAAGTACCGGGTTCATTGGTGTAGGGGGTAAGGAGGCGGGAATCCAGAGTAATATTCGGGATCCACTGACGGCAATAATTGACCATGCCGAGCCACTGACGGAGCTGCTTGGCCGTCGTTGGGGGTGGGAAATCGCAGATAGGGCGGATCCGGTCTGGATCTAAGGAACGAGAGGTGGCAGATATCCTAACACCTAGGAACTTAACAGTAGGCTGAGCAATCGTAACCTTCAAGGGAGAGACAATGTAACCAAGGGAAGCCAGAAAATTGAGTAAAAGTTGAGTATCGGCCCGACATCCCTCCTCAGTCGGGTTAGCGATCAAGAGATCGTCGACGTACTGAACAAGAGTGGAGCCCTGGGAGAAGGAGAGGGATTGTAGTTGGCGTTGGAGACAGCGGGAGAAAAGAGTGGGAGAGTGAATAAAACCTGGAGGCAACCGTGTCCAAGTATATTGTTGGCCATTATAAGTGAATGCAAAGAGATACTGGCATGATGGATCGAGTGGCAGAGCGAAAAAGGCATGCTGGAGGTCTACACGGGAAAAAAATAGTGCATCTGCAGGGACCTGGGCGAGAATATGAGCAGGGTTAGGAACAAGGGCGTGGAGAGGTTGAACAATAGAATTGATAACACGTAAGTCCTGTACGAGGCGGTACTGATCTGGTTTCCCAGGTTTGGGCACCGCTAGGATGGGGGTATTGCACGGAGACTGACAAGGAACTAGGATGCCCTGGTCGAGAAGTTTAGCTATGAGTGCATCGATGGAGTGGCGAGCTTGTGCCTTAATGGGATATTGGCGGATCGAAGGGAGCTGAACATCGGGGAGGAGAGGAATAGTGATAGGCTGGGTAGGGACGAGACCAACATCAAACTTATCCGCAGCCCATACGTGGGGAGAAACAGTCGCATCGGTCCGGGCGCGATGGTGTAAAAGAATGGACTGGGATGTAGCTGGTTGTGACATGTATGTAATGGTGAGACCGCCAGGGAGGAGTTGGGGTTCCAGAAGAGAGGGGTCAGACTGGTCCAACGCCTGTCGGACCATAGGCCCTAGATCCTTGGCATGGTGGGGGTAGTGGACATGGCGGGTGACATGCGGGGCGGTGTACCCGTCTTGGCGCCATAGCCAGGTAGGCACTTGCGCCGCATCCGCAGTCCCTTGGGGCCCGCTCACAGAAGCAAAAAGGGTGACTGAGAATTCTTGTTCAAGATGAGGGCTGTAAGAATCGACCAGGCCTTCATCGGCTCCGGTCGAGTCGTAAGCCAGCGTGACATGGAACAACCGCTCAGGCATCAAATGAAGTGCCCACCATTGCGGGTGCACATGGGTGAGCAACTGGCGTGGTATGCTGGGTGAATGGGCAGTGATCCCGTTATCCCCACATTCAAGATGTATTCCAAAGGCACAGAGAAGGTCTCGGGCCAGTAGATTACAATCTAGTCCGGTTGTAACAATAAATCGGTGCTGGAGGGTGTAGCCCTGGTAGGAAACGGGCACAGGGAAAGAAATGGGGTAACTAGCTACCTGTCCCTGGAAACCAGATAGTTGCTGGGTCTCTGATGAGAGGGGAAGGTTGAGGTGAGCCTGTACAGAAGACATGGTAGCGCCCGTGTCTATGAGAAACGGGTAAGAGTGACCGTAAATGGTTAAAGAAAGGACAGGTTCAGAATCAGGGGAGGTTAAACGAGAAGGCAACATCGACTGTCAGTTTTGTTGGAAGGGGTTATTCTGAGTGAACGGAGTAGTGACTGGAGCAGCCACTGCGGGCGCTCCCCTGCCCCGTCCTCCCCCTCTACGACCCCCTCCGCCGTGGTTAGGGTGCGTGGGACAGTTACGAGCATAATGCCCTGGCTGACCACAACTATAACAGAGCCTTGCCTGTTGTGGTGGTTGTGCGGGGGTAGGTGCTACCTGGGTCGGCGCTGATGAATAATAGGGAGATGGGGGAAGGGGGGGGTACTGGTAGGGTGTGGCATAGGGATAAAAGGGGGGTAGCGCGTAGGCCGCCGCTGCTCCCGGGGGGGCATACGGAGGCCCATAGAGCGGTGCTTCGGCCTCATATACACGAATTGTGCATTGGAGTTGGTCAACAAAGGCACTAGGGGACACTTTCCTATCTGGTATTCCAGCCAGTAGGGACATGATCTCATTGGGTTTCCACGGAAAATAAATATTCATGGTACGTTCAGCATTAGGGTTGCCCGCGTTTGCATTAGGGTCATAGGCAGGATTTGGCACCTGGCGCATTGGCATCTGTCGTGGTGGGGGTGAGGGATGGTTGAGGGCTGGTGGAGGAGGAGGAGGAGGAGGAGGTACCTCCTCGTCCTCATCCTGGTCTTGGAAAAGACTATCTAATTGTTTTCCCAATTGCTCCTTTAACTGGACTAATTGCATGAATGGTCTCCCTTTTCCCCTTGTTCTCGACCTTGTACTCATGGCCGGGGGTTGATATGCTGGTTGGGGCGGTGGTGCATAAGGTGGTGGATTCTGAATGGGCGCGTTAGGTGGAGACTGGGGAGGCTTCTGACGTCCCCCGCAATTGAACAGATGTTCCTCATCCCCATCGTCCCCTTCCTCCCAACCTTGCTTCGCATTGCTGACCGGCGCCGGGGTAGGAATAGCAGTCTTACGGTCTTTATATTCTTTACATTCCCTCTTTAAGACCTCTGCTGTTTTAACAATTCCCCCTTTGGTGAGGCCAATACCCAATTTTGAGGCATTTGCCTGCCAGCTAGCCAGTATAGAGGCATCTTTCACTGACTGACAGTATTCCCTCCACAAGGCAATTAATTTCTTTGCGGTGGAACCGCGATTGGTTTTCCAGATTACTTGTTGGGCCTCCAGGACAGGACCCAAGTCTTTAGGTCCCCCCAGAGGCCATTTATCTTCGCCTAGGCTCTTATGGAGGGCCCCCGACAATTGTCGGAGTTGCTTAGAATGTTCAGGGTATTGTTCACACAGAGTTTGGAGCGCACTGCCCGAGTCATTACAAGTGTCTACCGTATTACCCATGGTGGAAATCTAATTCGGTAGACAATTGGAAAATTAAACGATGTGTAATCACAGAAATAAAAGTTAACTATTAAAACGAAAGCAATTTTTTTAATCAAATCTGTGAGGAGACGATATGCCTGAAATGAATAATTAGTTGTAGTAAGATGTTTACATCAAGGATACTTTTAAACTATCAAAGTGAAACAAGCCCATATACAATACAGTCGTTAAAACTTAATAACTCTTCGAAAGAGAATATAAACCCAGGGAGCAGAAGCAGCAGCACTCTGCAACAGCAACAGGAGAGAGAGAGAGAGAGAGAGAGAGAGAGACGCAGCCTGCTGGAGAAAGACAAGGAAAGCAGCCGAGTTTAAACAGCTAATACAACTCAAGAAGACCAGATTTTAAGTGGTTATTAGCTTACTTTACTTCCTTAATAACGCAGGACCCAGGACACCAATGCTATTAAGGGGTAAGTAGGTAAAATTCTTCGGTGAAGGTATGGGTTATACCGGGGGATAGGCTCCGAGAACCCCGCCCGTAACTTCCAGAGAACGCTGCCTGGAATCACGGCGGCAGTCCCGTCCGGAGCCCACAGCCCGGAATCGTCCCCTAGCAGTCCTGAGAACCCCGCCCGTAACTCCAGCGAACGCTGCCTGGAATCACGGCGGCTCCTCAGGCTGCCCCTAGCAGTCCTGGCAACCCCGCCCGTAACTCCAGCGAACGCTGCCTGGAATCACGGCGGCAGTCCCAGGCTGCCCACAGCCCGTTAACCGTCCCCTAGCAGTCCTGAGAACCCCGCCCGTAACTCCAGCGAACGCTGCCTGGAATCACGGCGGCTCCTCAGGCTGCCCCTAGCAGTCCTGGCAACCCCGCCCGTAACTCCAGCGAACGCTGCCTGGAATCACGGCGGCAGTCCCAGGCTGCCCCTAGAGACGATAACCACAGGGTTCACTCACTTACCCTCTTTAAAACGGGTTCGCTGGACTGACCTGGATCTCGCAGAGGCTTCTCGACAAACCAACGGCAAGGCTGAGCAACGATCAAACTAGTAGTAGGCGAATACCAAGGTGGAAAAGAAATTTTTACTCACGTTGGGGGCCAAACTCGTCCTCTACTTTGAACGAGCTCAGTCAATTACGCCGGTTAGTTGCGCAGACCCCTCTGGAGATCCCCGTACGGGCCACCAAATGTGAATTGCGCTTTCACGTATCTGATCGTCAGTCCAGAAGTAAAACACTCGAACACGTCAGTAACGAATATTCGTTTATTTACGGCCGGGACAAATCTCTAAGCAGTCGGGTAACCACCTTCGAGAAGTGCCAAAATCCCAGAATAAGGACGGTATCTTTATACATCTTACAGCTTAGGGGTGGACCCCTTAAATTCCTAGATACACCTATGATTTGGCAAGGATCCAGAACATGTACATATATGGAATTATTCTTCGAGGTCGGGAGGTTATTTTTGACATAATCATTAGCACAAGTCACTATCAATATTAATACAAAGGTTTTTGTATCCCATGGCCATCTGGCTTATCTCATTCCAAGGCCCTTCCTTTTACATTTCAATGTTTATTTGTTCCAACTGGTCAAACGAGCTTAATTACGTTATCTCTGCAATAAAGTAACGGTTCCCATTCATTCCATTCTTTGACTTTTTGACCTCTCTGCTTTCACAGATGCGGGTCAGAACATTAATTAGTACCAATGCCACACTCCCTATATTCCATCCCATAACCTTCTGACATCTTTGCTTTCACAGATGCCGGTCAGACACACTCCCTTTATTTCATCCCTTGACCTGTTGACATCTCTTTCACAGAGCTTTTCAGAACTGTTATATTAACCCTATCAGCGAAGTTCCAAATGAAATCCACTTCTACATTGCCATACTAGGCTGTGATGCAGCCCGATAGGATGCTTTCATCTGTAAAGGTTGGTAAGAGTTAATGTGGACATGCTGAATTTGCTTAGTTTCATGAAAAAGGAGAGACGCTGTTCTGCTTTCTTGGTGGTAGCGCTGGCGTGGGTGGACCGGGACAGATTGTTGGTGATGCGCATACCTAGGAATTTGAAACTGTTAACCATCTCCACCTCGGCCCTGTTGATGCTGACAGGGGTGTGTACGATACATTGCTTTCTGAAGTCAATGATCAGCTCTTTAGTTTTTCTGACATTGCGGGATAGATTGTTGTTGTTACACCACTCCACTAGGTTCTCTACATCCCTCCTGTAGATATTGAAGATGTTGAGGGATATGGGGATCTTGTGGGAAAACAGTGCTGAGGTAGATCGGCCAAGGATCTCATTGAATGGTTGAGCAGACTCGGTGGGCCGAATGGCCAACTCTTGCTCCTATTCTAATCTCTGTGTTCTGGTCAGGAAGCAGTGAGCTGAGCTTGGATCTGTCAATCAACATGAATCAGCACCTTCAGGAGAATTGGGAGGGTGAATATTAGATATAGCACAGTGAGAATGGAGGGAGAGTGTGTGAGATGGAGATTTACAGCTTTCGGGGAATAAGAGAGAGGAAAAAATGTGACATAGAAACTAGAATTGTCTGTTCTGAGTTTCAATCCTGTACTGACAGTAATGAATTTTGTAAATTGTTTTCACAGGATATTAGACGAGGAGGAATTACAGATAGAAATCTCAAACGTCACGTCTCGATCTGACAGTCACTCGATTCCCTTCAACCTGAATACCATCGGGCTTTGAATCTAGATGGAGAAATGTTTGCCCGAACTGTCAGCTTCTAAAGATTTCAAACATCTGTGTGATTGGAAAAGCACCAAGACCCACACAACACACACCCCAGTGAGAGTGTTCCAGTGAACTGACTGTGGAAAGAGCTTTAACCAGTTACACAGCCTGAAAAAACTTCACACCATTCACAGTGAGAAGAGACCCTACGCGGATTCGGAACTGATTGTCGAACCTGGAGAGACGAGGAGACCCAAAACATGGAGAAACCGTGGAAATGTGGGGACTGTGGGAAAGGATACGGATTCCCATCTCACCTGGAGATTCATCGACGCAGTCACACTAGGGAGAGGCCGTTCACCTGCTCCAAGTGTGGGAAGGGATTTACTCAGTCATCCAATCTGTCCGTACACCAGCGAGTTCACACTGGGGAGAGGCCGTTCACCTGCTCTCCGTGTGGGAAGGAGTTCACTCGGTTATCCGACCTGCAGACACACCAGCGAGTTCACACTGGGGAGAGGCCATTCACCTGCTCCAAGTGTGGGAAGGGATTTACTCAGTTATCCAGCCTGCAGTCACACCAGCGCGTTCACACTGGGGAGAGGCCATTCACCTGCTCTCAGTGTGGGAAGGAGTTCACTCGGTTTTCCACCCTGCAGAGACACCAGCGAGTTCACACTGGGGAGAGGCCATTCACCTGCTCTCAGTGTGGGAAGGGATTCGCTCAGTTATCCAGCCTACAGTCACACCAGCGCGTTCACACTGGGGAGAGGCCATTCACCTGCGCTCAGTGTGGGAAGGGATTCATTAATTCATCCACCCTGCTGAGTCATCAGCGAGATCACACTGGGGAGAGGCCATTCACCTGCTCTCAGTGTGGGAAGGGATTCATTAATTCATCCACCCTGCTGAGACATCAGCGAGTTCACACTGGGGAGAGGCCATTCACCTGCTCTCAGTGTGGGAAAGGATTTACTGAAGGATCCAGCCTGCAGTCACACCAGCGCGTTCACACTGGGGAGAGGCCATTCACCTGCTCTCAGTGTGGGAAAGGATTTACTCAAGGATCCAGCCTGCGGAAACTCCAGCGCGTTCACACTGGGGAGAGGCCATTCACCTGCTCTCAGTGTGGGAAAGGATTTACTCAAGGATCCGACCTGCGGAGCCACCAGCGCGTTCACACTGGGGAGAGGCCATTCACCTGCTCTCAGTGTGGGAAAGGATTTACTCAAGTATCCAATCTGCGGAGACACCAGCGCGTTCACACTGGGGAGAGGCCATTCTCCTGCTCTCAGTGTGGGAAAGGATTTACTGATGTATCTCGCCTGAAGTCACACCAGCGCGTTCACACTGGGGAGAGGCCATTCACCTGCTCTCAGTGTGGGAAAGGATTTACTGAAGTATCCAATCTGCGGAGACACCAGCGAGTTCACACTGGGGAGACGCTGTCCACCCCACAATGTGAGACGGGATTGCATGTTTCACCACACCTGCTGTGACACCAACAATTTCACAATTGATTACAGGGGTTGGATTCTGCTGTTATTGTTCCTGCTCTGCACCCAGGACTGCATTTTGTTCATTCTGACAGGTGGTCAGTGGGGATGGTCGGAGGGTTTCTTTCTGCTGGACTGGCCGGTCTCACCACTTTGCCTCCAGTGGGCTGATGCTCTTTAAGCCTTGTTGCTAATACCTGGCTTCAAATTGCACAAGGATCACAGAGTGAAAGGGTGTTTGGAATTTTGAAGGTATTTAGCTCCTATTCCTGTTTAGAACCTCCCAAAGCATGCCACGCTGCCATGGAGATGGGCCCTAGTGTTTACATTTTTTTTTATTTAACTGATCTCGATATCACCAGGGATCCGGGTCACTGTCTGTGTGGAGTTTGTACATTCTCCCCGTGTCTGAGTGGGTCTCACCCCCAAAACCCAGGGCCGGTGAATTGACCACGGTAAATTGCCTCTTAATTGGAAAAAAAGAATTGGGTATTCTAATTTTAAAAACAAAATATCCGGGTGTTACTCACTTATCTGGGTGTTACTGACACAAGAAAACTATCCGGGTTTGAGGGACAAGTTGTCTGAGGTGGACTGGGAAACTGATGGGAGACAGGGAATAGCTAATGTATTAGGAATTATTACATGTTTACCAGGGGGTCGGTTAGCTCAGTTGCCTTGACGACTGGTTCGTGATACAGAACGAGGCCAACAGCTCGGTTCGACTCCCACACCGGGTGATGGTTAACCATGAAGGCCAGGCCTTATCAACATTACCCCTCGCCTGAGTGTGGTGACCCTCAGATTAAATCACCACCAGTCAGCTCGCTCGCTCTCTCTTTCTTGCTCAAAGGGGAAAGCAGCCTGTGGTCCTCTTTGTATTTTGTGATTTTTATTTCACAAAAATACAGCAAATATAGATTCTATTAAAGTACAAAATTCCAACAGGAAAAGTGATTCAAACGTGGCAAACAAGAAAAGTTAAGTATTTGATTTATTGTCACATGTACCGAAGTAGTGAAAAGTATTTTTTCTGCGGCCAAAGGACACAGTACGTAAACAAAGTAGACACAAAGAATAATCGACAGAACATTGACAAATGGTACAGCGACAAACAGTGATTGGTTACTGCAGAACAAGGGGGCAAACAGAGCAAATACATGAGCAAGAGCAGCATAGGGCATCGTGAATTGTGTTCTTACAGGGAACAGATCAGTCTGAGGGGTGGGGGGGAGTGGTTCAGGAGTGTTGTAGCTGTTGGGAAGAAGCTGTTCCTATGTCTGGATGTGCGAGTCTTCAGACTTCTGTACCTTCTGCCTGATGGAAGGGTCTAGACCAGAGGTTCTCAACCGGGGTCCACATGGACCCTGGGGGTCCATGTAACATTACTGGGGGTCCACACAAAAAAAAACCGAATTGGGGGTCCACGGTGATATTTTAGTGGTCCATAGAGCAATTCTACTTCAGAACAACTGTTATTACTGAGAATTAAATTTTTACAGTAATCTACACCATATTAAAATACTAAAAGTAGAAATATTCATGTAGCTATGAATTTTTTATGGCAATCAAGTAGAAGAAAAAAACTTTACATTTGACAGTGTCGTAAATTTAAAGTTACCTAGAACAAGCGGAGGTGAAAATCACCCATCGTTTCTCCTTGACAAGTTTAATGAATGATTTATAACAGTAATCACTAGAAACTGTGTATATTTGATATGAATTGGTTATTTTTAGAGTAATTTAATTCAATTTAGTCAGTAAAAAATTTTTTTCATTACTTTTCATATTAGAATAAGTTTGGCAACGTACGGAAATACCGCTAATCCGTTTCCAACCTTCGCGGTAAGGTAGATGGACTTTAGTCATCGGACAAAATATAAGGATTCGTTTACCACGCATATAAGAAGCTTTTTTTTCTGTGGAATGGCTATGGGGGTCCACAAAAAAAAATTAAGAGGAAACGGGGTTAAAAAAGGTTGAGAACTCCTGCCAGACGAAGGCAATGCCTGGGTAGGAGGGGTCTCTGATAATGCTGTCTGCCTTCCTGAGGCAGCTGGAGGTGTATCCAGAATCAATATGGGGGTGGCAAGTTTGTGTGATGCGTTGGGCTGAGTTCACCACAGTCTGCAGTTTCTTGCAATCTTGGACCGAGCAGTTGCCATACCAAGCTGTGATGCAGCTGGATAGGATGCCCTCTAGCGCACATCTGTTGACGTTTGTGAGAGTCGATGCAGGCATGCTGAATTTCTTTACCTTCCGTAGGAAGTAGAGAAGTTGTTGGACCTTCTTGACTGTTGCATCAATGTGAGTGGACCAGGACAGACTGTTGGGGATGGTGACCCCTAGGAACTTAATTGACCATCTCCACTTTTGAGCCATTGATGCAGATGGGGGTGTGTGTGTCGTTGCTACGCTTCCTGAAGTCGATGATAAATCCCTTGGAAATGGAAATATTCCATTAGATCAAAGGAAGGGGCTCATAAAGTGGTCAAACTAGTAGTAATGAATGAATCAGTAATTATAGTAAAGGACTGGGTTTTATTTGCTGTAAAATTGTAAAAGCTCAATTGCTGTAAATGGGCAATGAGGATAAATGTACCGGCAAGAGAGACCTTCCCACCCTGATTAGCCTCAACATTTGATACTATATGAATAAGGAATTGTACAGAATCAGGTAAAGGGAGAGTATGAAACTGTTCGATTGTATTCCTGTCCAAGATAATGAGAGAAGGTGGAGTCAGTAATGGGGAATCCAATTCAATTAAACTGGTGCCCAATTGACCAATGGTTACGTTACAACAGGCCCAACTCTGACATGAGGTAATGGTCACTTTGGGGGTAAAAGTCGAGGTTCCGAAGGTCTTCCTTGCTGGCCAAGTACTGAAGACTCTCGAGGCCGAGTTCCAATGAAATTACTGTCAAAGAAGGAGCCAGGGAGGGTTACGCTTCCACAGACTGATCACCTGCATGAAGTTATAAACGTCAATGTCTTCAAGTCGTTCAGTAAATCTTGCTCTTTTAATAAACATTTAAAATTTACTTTCCAGAGAATTCTGCCTTTGCTTTAATTGGTTAAAATTGTGTCTGTAACAGTGAAACAAAGTGAATTTATTAAATGGTAAGTTGGGGGTGGCTGAGATCAATTAAGTTACAGATAAGAAGATCAGATAACGTCAATCTTCGATTTAAAAACTTGCATTTCTGTAGCTCCTTTCACAATCACAGGACATCCCAAAGTGCTTTACAGCCAAAACAGTACTTTTGAAGGGTTGTAACTGGTGTAATGTAGGAAAAACATCAGCAAAATTATACACAGCAAGATCTCACAAACAGCAATGTGATAATGAGCAGATGATCGGATTTTGGTGATGTTGATTGAGGGATAAATATTTGCCAGGACACCGGAGATAACCCCAACTCTTCTTCACAATAGTGGCCACGGGAACGTTTACAGGAACTGAGAGGAACAGACAGAGCTTCAATTGAACATCTTATTTGAAAGAAGGAAACTCTGACAGTGCAGCACTCCCTGGGTGCTGGGGCAAGGAATATTGGATGTGAATTTTTTTTTGTCCTCAAGTCCCTGGACTGCTACCTCACAGCGCCAGGGATCCGGGTTCAATTCCAGCCTTGAGTGACTGTGTGGCGTTTGCTCCCTGTGTCTGCGTGGATTTCCTCCGGGTTCTCCGGTTTCCTCCCACAGTCCAAAGATGTGCAAGTTAAGTAGATTGGCCATGTTAAATTTCCCCGAAGTGTCAAAATGTGATGTGGGGTTCTGGGGTTACAGGAATGGGGTAGGGGAGTGGGCCTAGGTAGGGTACTCTGAGGGTTGGGGCAGACTCGATGGGCCAAATGGTATCCTTCTGCACTGTCGGGATTTCATTCTGTGATGAAACCCAATGGGTGTGGAGCAAACATTTCAACATTTGTTACTGAGATGGATTAATTCAGCACACACAGCAGGGATTATTTGAGGGAATACCACAGTATCGTGAGAAAGGAAATTCAGTGTCAGGTGAGGGGAGCTGGGATTTGTAATGGAAGATTTGAAAACTAAAATAATCGAGTAAGAAGGGAGAAAATGACAGCAAACTAAATAATCCATAAAGGACATCAGTTAGTCTCTGCTTATTAAAGAGAAATCAACAATTTATCACAGTGTATGTGAAACAAAACTGATTTCTGACATATCTCCAGAAGCTTATCCCCAATCCCAGTTATTTAGTGATTATTAATATCAGCAATAAACTCCCAACTGTCAGCATGAAGATGGTTCAGTCCTTAACGTGATTAACAGCAGCAATAACAACTTGTATTGATATAGCACCTTAACATTGTCAAACATCCCAAGGTGCTTCACAGGAGTGTTAACCTCAACACTGAGACTCAACAGGAGCTATTCGGACCAAACACTGGGTCAGAGAAGTTTTAAAGGAGAGGAGGGAAAGTTTGAGAGGTGGGGCCGGTTAGGGAGGAATCCAGGGCTCAGCATCCAGGCAGCTGAATGCATATCCAACACTGGAGGAGAGACGGAAATCGGGATGTACAAGAGCCTTGAATTGGAGGAGCAGAAAGATCTAAGTGGGATGTCGCACTGGGGGTGGTTACAGAGAGGGAGGGGTGAGGTCAGGGAGGGATTTGAAATAAAATCTGAGAAGTGTAAAAGTTAATGCATTGTTAGAAGGGGCACCAATGTAGATCAGATAGTACAGGAGTAATCGGTGAATGGGACTGAGTTAGGATAGAGAGGTGGTGGGTAGTGGTAATGTAACTAGTAATCCAGAGGTCAGGCAAATATTCTTGGGTCATGGGTTCAAATCCCAATATGAATTGGTGGTATTTAAATTCAATGAAATCTGGAATTGAAAGCTAGTCTCAATAATGGGGACCATGAAATTGTCGTTAAAAACCCTGGTCTGGCTGACCTGGGCAGCGCGGTAGCATACTGGTTAGCACAATTGCTTCACAGGTCCAGAGTCCCTGGTTCGATTCCCGGCTTGGGTCGCTGTCTGTGCGGAGTCTGCACGTTCTCCCCGTGTCTGTGTGGGTTTCCTCCCACAGTCCAAAGATGAGCAGGTTAGGTGGATTGGCCTTGCTACATTGCCCTTAAAGTCCAAAATTGTCCTTAGTGTTGTGTAGGGTTACTGGGTTATGGGGATAGGATGGAGGTGTGGGCTTGGGTAGGGTGCTCTTTCCAAGAGCCGGCGCAGACTCGATGGGCCGAATGGCCTCCTTCTGCAGTGTACGTTCTATGAACTATGTGACTCCAGACCTAGAGGAATAAAGTGACTATTAAACACCCTGAGTTGGTTGTAAACTTCAATCAGGATGGGCAACAATTGCTGGCCTTGCCAGTGACATCCTGTGGAAGAATTAAACAAAAGGCACCAATGTTCCAGATTGACGGCAGCTGGGATACGAAGGGAAGCTCAGAGGGTTCAGGAATATTCGGGTCTAGAAGATGTAACAGTCTGAATGAGAGTTTCAGCAGCAAACAGGATGAAGCAGGAGGAGACCGGAGATGTCACAGAGATGGATGTAGGCTGCCTTGGTGATGGATCGAATATGGATCAGAAAATCAGTTCAGGGTGAAATCGATGCTGAGGTGATGAACAGTTTGGTTCAGACGCAGTCAGTGGTCGAAATAACAACAGAATCCACCCAATACAGTCAGATGTGGACATGCTGGTGTGTCAGCAGGTTCAGTGAATGAGTGAATCCCTTCCTACACTCAGTGCAGGTGAATGGTTTCTCTCCAGTGTCAGTGAGTTGGTTTTTCATCAGATATTTAACACTTTTAAATCTTTTCACACAGTGCAAACAATTAAAAGGTCCCTTAAATGAGTGAACAACTTTATGGGCAGTGAGGCTGGAAACACAAGTAAATAATTTCCCACATTTGGAGCGAATGAACAGCATCTCTCCGGTGTGGGTGTATCTGGAGACTGGACAACTGATTAAATCTTTTCCCAGACACAGAGCCAGTTTCACGTTTTTTCCTCGCTGCAAATGTTCCAGTGTTTCTGGAAGCTGGATGATTCAGTGAATCCCTTCTCACACACACAGGGTAGGTGAATTGTCTCTCCCCAGTGTTCTGGTGTCAATGCGTTCCCAGCTGGGATGGAGAACTGAATCCCGTCCCAGTCGCCACATTTCTCCCTGTTGTGGATATCCTTGTGGCTCTCCAGGTTGGATGATCAGTTGAAGCCTTGAATGGGATTACACAGGTTATACAGCACAGAGACAGGCCATTCAGCCAGCCAGTTTGTACTGGTGTTTCAGTTCTATTTGAGTCTCCTATCATCTTTGTTTCTCCCATATATATATGTGTGTGTCCAGCCTCCCTATACATACGTTGATACTATTCACTTCACCCAGTGCCTGTGGTAGTGAGATCATTCTCACCATTCTCTGGCTGAAGGAGTTTTTTCTGTATTCCCTATTGGATTTCTTGGTGATGATCGTATGTTGTGGTTTCTAGTTTTGCTCTTTGCTACAAGAGGAAACATTGAAACCAAGAGTAAAGAGATCCAGTCTCTCAATCCTTTCCTGATTTATAAACTCACACATTTTTGGTATGATCCTTGTGAATCTTCTCTGCTCCCTGTCCAGTGGCTCCATCTCCATTTGATAATGTGGGGACCGGAGAAATGGAAAGTGCAGTTTGCTGAGGGGAGGATCCAGAGAATCCAGCACCTTCTCAGCCCAATGTCTTCATTTGCAGCAAATGTGTCAGACATGTCTTGCCACAGAAAGGCTCTTGAACTATCCCAGGCAATATTTAAAACAGAGCTGAACACTTAAGATGCAAACTATCATCTCACAAGACAGAAGGTTGCCAATGATGTGAGCTGAATAGAACCACACCCTGTACTCTGCGTATGGTGTAACCAAGGTCCCAAAGGATTATCATAACTTCCTTTCACTTATTCCCCTCCTGGCCCTCTGCTTTATTTATTTTCTCTGTTGCTCTGAGACCTGTTTCTCTCCACCATCTACACTCACAACTTCCAAGTAAGAAGTGACCCCCCTCCCCATTCTTTGCACCAAAATGTACTAACGGGTTGGTGCAGACTCGATGGGCCGAATGGCCTCCTTCTGCACTGTATTTTCTATGATCTATGTACTTCACAGTATCCGTTGTACATCATGCGTCAATTTTTTGTCTATTCAGCAAGTTTAGAAATGTCCTCCTGTAATTTGTTGCAGTTCTCCTCGTTTCTATCTCCCCAGTTTACAGATTGTGTATTGGTTCCCAAAGTCCACGTGGTGAATGGAAATTGTGAACAGCTGTGGTCCCAGCACAGATCCTTGTGGAACATCCCTTCCTACCTTCTGTCACTCTGAATAACTCCACTTTACTCCCACTCTCTACTTTCTGTCTTGTAACCAGCTGACAATCCAGTCTATCATTTGTCCCAACTCCACATTCTCCGACCGTGTCCATTATTCTCCCGTAGGGAATCTTATCAATGGCCATTTGAAAATCCAGATAATTGACATTGACTGCATTACCATTGTCTATCACATCAAAACATTCAATAAGGTTAATCAGGAAGATATTCCCTTTTGAAATCCACACTTACTGTTCTATGTTATATTTATTTTTTCTAGATGTTCTTATATTCTCTACTTTAGTCAGGATTGTATTATTTGCTGATGTGAAGCTGACTGGTGTACCATCCCTGGGCATGATCTGTCCCTTTCTTAAACACATAAATTACATTAGTGATCCACCAGTCCTCTGACACTACACCTTTAGTGAATGAATTATGAGCCGTACTGCCTGTGCTATCACTTCTCTGCATTCTTTAAAATATGTGAATTTAGTCCATCTCCAAGTTATATGAGTTTAGTCAACACATCCTTTCCTGATTTTAAATTAATTTATCTCATAACTTGTCTTATTATTCAATGTTATGTTTACATGTTCCTTAGTCCGGGGAAAAAGCGAGGTAAAAGAATGTTTGAATATTTCAATCATCTCTCCCTCATTAACTGTGGTATTGTGCTGTCTATCCCTTAATGGTCCAATTCACATCACATTTTTTTATTGTTTGTATCTAGAAAATATTTTATTGTTTTGGCTGATGTGCCTGGATAATTTATATTCATAATGGAGGGGTCACTGTGAAGAATGTGCAAGTCAGTGAGAATTGTCAGCAAGGATTAATCAGCACTGTCTAACTGGAGATGTTAATCAGTGGATCGATTCCTGACATAATTAACAGCAGCAGTTACAGCAGAATTCAACAACTGCTGTCACTTGTGAACTTGCTGATGTGACAGTAAGTGTTCTGACTGAGTGAATCCCTTCCCACTCATAGACCAGGTTCCACAGTATGAACTCTCTGGTGTGTCAGCAGATGAGAGCATTGAGTGAATCCGTTCTCACACTGAGAGCAGGTGAATGGTCTCTCCCCAGTGTGAGTGCGTTGGTGTGCAGTGAGGGCAGATGAATGTCTGAACCTCTTTTCACAGGCAATGCAGCTGAATGGTTTCTCCTCGGTGTGAATTCGCCAGTGTGAATTCGCTGGTGTGACCAAAGGCCAGATGAATGAGTGAATCCCTTCCCACACACAGAGCAGATGAACGGTTTCTCCCCAGTGTGAGTGCGTTGGTGTGCAGTGAGGTCAGAGGACTGTCTGAACCTCTTTCCACAGTAAGTGCAGCTGAACGGCCTCTCATCAGTGTGGATTCGTTGGTGTAACATGAGGCTGGCTGACTGAGTGAATCCTTCCCACACACAAGGCAGTCAAATGGCCTCTCCCCAGTGTGAACCCGCTGGTGAGCAGTGAGATTGGATAACTGCCCGAAACTCTTTCCACAGTCAGTGCACCGGAAGGACTTTTCTTCGGTGTGATTTTGCTGGTGTCTCAGCAGGTTGGTTGACTTAGTAAATTCCTTGCCACACATACAACAGGTGAACGGCTTCTCCCCAGTGTGACTGCGTCGATGGTATTCCAGCAGGGATGGATAATTGAATCCTTTCCCACATTTCTCACATTGTCTCCCCAGTATGACTCCGTCGATGGTTTTCCAACAAGGATGGATAATTGAATCCTTTCCCACATTCCTCACATTTCCAGGGTTTCTCTCCCGTGTGACTGCGCCGGTGAAGTTCCAGCAGGGATGGATAATTGAATCCCTTCCCACAGTCCTCACATTTCCATGGTTTCTCCATCATGCCAGCTGCAGTGTGACTGCGTCGATGGATTTCTAGTTGGGATGGATAATTAAATTGTTTCCCACTGTCCCGACATTTCCACGGTTTCTCCATGATGCCGGTGTCCTTGTGACTCTCCAGGTTGGATGATCAGTTGAAGTCTCATTCACACAAACACGTGTATGGTTTCTCCCCACTGTCAGGCTTTGCAACCAGAGAAACCTCCTTGCACAGTCAGTATACGGACTCTATCGCTCCGGTGTGAGCACTTCCTGATCCTGTTATAAAAGAATAGAATGAGACAAAGTCATATCACAGAAGGAGGCAGTCACCCTGAAATTAGAAATCCTTTTATTTCTGAGACAAATCAGGATTTTACAAAAGTCATCACTGTCAGTACAGACAGAAATTCAGAACGGACAATTCTAGTTTTTATGGGACATTTCTCCTTACTTGTTGCACAAAAGCTGTAAATCACTATCCTGCACATTTTTGCTCCTTCCTGGGCTGAAATCATAGAGTTTTACAGCACAAAAATAGACCCAGCCATCAGACATCTATCTATTCTTATCCCATTTTATTGAACTTGGTTAAAAGCCTTGCATGCTTTTCCATTTCAAGCGTTCATCTAAATGATTCTTAAATGTTGTGAGCGTTCCTGCCTCTACCACCCTTTCAGGTAGTGACTTCCAGATTCCCACCAGCTTCTGGGTGAAAAAGCTTTCCCTCAAATCTCCTACCCTAAATCTGTCCCCTGGCTATTGATCTCTCTATTAAGGGACAAATACCTCCCTATCTATGTCCCTCATAATATCGTACACCTCAAATATGTGCCACTCAGGTTCCCCTGCTCTGGGGAAAATAACCCCAGTTATTTTCAAACATTTTAGCTTAGGCAACACCCTGGTGAATCTCCTCCACACTCTCTGGGGTGCAATAATATCTTTCCTATAGTGTGGCAACCGCAACTGCACACAATGATCCTGCTGTGGCTGAACAAGTGTTTATACAGCTCCATCAGATCATCCCTGCTCTTATATTCTATGATGTGGAGATGCCAGCATTGAACTGAGGTGAGACAGTAAGAAGTCTTACAACACCAGGTTAAAGTCCAACAGGTTTGTTTCAAACACTAGCTTTCAGAGCACTGCTCCTTCCTCGGTTGAATATTCTATGCTTTGGCTCATAAATACAAATGTCCCATCTGCCTTCTGAACCAGCTGATGTCCCTGCGCTGCTGCCTCTGACCCTCCACTTCCCAGCGTCCAGCCCTTCATTGTTACGTCACCAAGATAGCCGCGCCTGCGCTCTGCTCCCCGCTGGAAAAAAGATGGCGGACGTTAACCTGGGCCTGTTCCCGGGGAAAGCACCGACGCTGCAAACGCGGGAGCTGCAGGTTGTTATTTGGGGTTGCGGCCTACACCGGGTGTTAAAGAACTCTCTTCCCACCCACGCAGTCGCAGAATCCCCTCGCGCCGCTGCTACCGCCTCTTACCGGTTGCCGAGCGACAAATAGGCGTCTCGCCTTCACCATCGCTCAGCCTGCACATGCTCGGAACACTGGAGGAACCGCGCATGCGTTCAGATCTCTAGCTGATGGGGGACATTCCCCACCGCGGGGAAGGCTGGGTAAATTCCCCGCCATTAGAGGTCCCTGTTTGTTCATATTCGCTGCTCCTGAGGCTGCGCTAATGCCTGGTTCAGCCTCGTGCACCTGCGCATTCTCCGGGATGTAGGCTCTCGGGGGCGGAGCTTTCGTGGATTCACCCATTCACAGAGAGAAACATCATGTGTCATTGAAAAATAAAATGTTATAAGTCATGGCCTCATTTTGTTTCATCCTCCAAACACCTAAACTTTATCTGATGTGTAATCATAGAATCATAGAAAGTACAATCATAGAATATACAGTGCAGAAGGAGGCCATTCGGCCCATCGAGTCTGCACCAGCTCTTTGAAAGAGCACCCGACCCAAGGTCCACACCTCCACCCCATCCCCACAAACCCAGTCACCCCACCCAACACTAAGGGGAAATTTTGGACATGAAGGGCAATCCACCTAACCTACACATCTTTGGACTGTGGGAGGAAACCGGAACACACGGGGGAAACCCACGCACACACGGGGAGAACGTGCAGACTCCACACAGACAGTGACCCAAGCCGGCAATCGAACCTGGGACTCTGGAGCTGTGAAGCAATTATGCTGAACACCATGCCACATTGCTGCCCATAATGTTGGCAAGTGTTGACTTCCGGGTGCGGCTAAGAGGGAGTAAGTCGCACATTTGGTGGCTCCCACTCTGGCCAGACTTTTGGACCTATCCCCCGTCGGCTGTTTTGCATTTTCAAGCGCTGGATTTGGAGGCATAGTTAACGAGTCATTGGTTCCGCACACTGGTGTATGGAACAGAGAACCTGAAAGGCTCGAAAAGGGAGAAATAAGAAGATAAGCACGGGGTGGGTGGAGGCTGCGGCAGAGGACAATATGGCTGGTGTACAGACCCCTGGTGTGCCGGCCCAACCATCAATGGAGGAATTGATGCGGGTCATTCAAGAGGGCTTGGCTAGGTAGAAACGGGACTGTTTAGACCCGATAAAGGAAATGGTTGAGCGGATGGAGCGCAGAAGTTGGAGAAAGCGCTGGCTGATCAGGTGGAGCAGCAAACGGCTGTGGAGATGGAGGTGGGGATGCTGAAGCATCAGCAAAAAAGGCTGCTGGAGAAGGTAGAGGACCTGGAGAATAGGGGCAGCACGGTAGCTTTATGGATAGTACAATTGCTTCACAGCTCCAGGGTTCCAGGTTCGATTCCTGGCTGGGTCACTGTCTGTGCGGAGTCTGCACATCCTCCCCGCGTGGGCGTGGGTTTCCTCCCACAGTCCAAAGATGTGCAGGTTAGGTGGATTGGCCATGATAAATTCCCCTTAGTGTCCAAAATTGCCGTTAGTGTTGGGTGGGGTTACTGGGTTCTGGGGATAGGGTGGAGGTGTTGACGTTGGGTCGGGTGCTCTTTCCAATAGCTGGTGCAAACTCGATGGGTCGAATTGCATCCTTCTACACTGTAAATTCTATGATAATAGGTCCCGCAGGCAGAACTTAAGAATTGTTGGTCTCCCGGAGGTGGCTGATGCTTCCCCATTTGTGGCGAATGTGTTTCAGAAGTTGCTGGGCGACGGGGCTTTTCCCCGACCGTTGCGGGTGGTCCAGGTGTACAGAGCACTGGCTAGGAAGCTGCGGCAGGGGGATCCCCCTCAAGCTATGGTGGTCAGGTTCCCCAGGTTCCTGGACAAGGAGTGTGTTCTCCAGTGGACCAAACATACGCGGAGCTGCAAATGGGACAACAGCATTTTGCACATTTATCAAGATCCGAGTGTGGAGGTCGCCAGAAGGAGGGCAGGCTTCAATCAAGTTAAGGCAATCCTGTTCAAAAGGCAGGGGAAATTTGGACTGTTATACCCGGTGCGTCTTTGGATTACACATGAGGACCAGCACCGTTATTTCGAGTCGCCCAAGGACGCGATGGAGTTTGCTAAGAGGAAAGGGCTGGTGCCGAACTGAGAACATTTTGTTTTAAGTTGTAAAACTTTTTTTGAGTGATGGTTGTATGTTTTCTTTTTCTTTGTCTTTCCCCTTCTGTATTTGAGTTTTGTTGAAGACAGGGGAAGTAAAAATCATTCGGTTTCTGCAGGTTTTCTGTGTTTTGGTGGGGGTGGTTGGTGGGACTTTTTACTCTGTATTACTTTTATTTGCACTACTGTGAGGGTTTCCTCTTTTTTTTTGTGCTGCTGTTTTTTTTTTTCTTTTATTTAGGCGAGTGTTTGGGGTTGGTTTGATGAGAGAAATGGTTTTGATGGGCAGGGCGGAGGGGAGTGAGGGAACAATAGGTGGGAGACTTCTTGGTACCGGGACGGGGGTCACCAGGCTAGCTGGGCGAGCTAGTCTTCGGAAGCACAGTGGGGGCTGTGCATATGTTTAGCTTATGGATGGGGTTAGGTTACAAAGTGTTGTTGCTGGGGGGGAGTGGGGGGAGTTGTTCTGCTGGCGAGGGAGGGACTTGGTCCGAGGGAGCATGGAGTTAAATGGCAAGATACGCAGGAGGATAACATGTAGGCAGGTGGATTTAAGCTTGAGGCAGACTAGGAATGCAACAAAAAGGAAGGATAACTTTGGACATCTTAGGACTTCCAATATCTGTAATGATAAGAAAGTTAGTATTAAGGCCACGTTTAACCTGAATGCTCTAGCATTTGTAACAAAGTAGACGAACTAATGGCACAGATCATCGTGAATGATTATGATGTGGTAGCATCACAGAGACATGGCTGCAGGGTTTCA